>NC_068444.1:33858920-34158920 GCF_023373465.1 Oncorhynchus keta | reverse complement strand
TCCCCAAATATCCCTTCAAAGACTCCAGCCACCCAAGAAATAGACTCTTCTCTCTGCTTCCGCATGGCAAGCGCTACCGGTGCATCAAGTCTGACACCAACAGGCTCCTGAACAGCTTCTATCCCCAAGCCATAAGACTGCTAAATAGCCAACAAACTGGCTCCGCAGACTATCTGAGTTGACCCTAGATTTTTTGCACGGACTCTATGCACACTCACAGGACTCTACATACAGGGTGCACACACACACACACACACACACACACACACACACACACACACACACACACACACACACACACACACACACACACACACACACACACACACACACACACACACACACACACACCACACACACACACACACACGCACACACACACACTTATCATACACAATATGCTCCTGCTACTCTGTTTATCATACATCATGATAGCTAGTCACCTTACCCCTATACTGCACATATCTATCTATACCACTCCAGTATCCCTCCACATTGTAAATATGGTATTGGAACTGACCCTGTATATAGCTTCTTCCTTTCTCGTGTTCTTCTTATTTCTTATTTGAATTTCTCATGTTTTTGTTTGATCTTATGTTATTTTCTGTCCTATATAGATATTGATTTCTGCATTGGGTTTAGAGCTTGCAAGAAAGGCATTTCACTGTACTTGTGCATGTGACATTAAAACTTGAAACTTGATAGTTCAAACACGACTGTGTGTGTGTGTGTGTGTGTGTTTGTTTGTGTGTGTTCGTTTGTGTTTGTGTGTTTTTTTTGTGTGTGTCTTTGTGTGTGTGTGTACTAACTTATCGTGTCCCTATTACATGTGTAATCTACGCTCTCCCATATGACCGATAATTTACTTCACATAGAGTAGCCCTAACAAAGGCACAACAAAACCCTCCTTAGCCGCTCTTATCTCTTTTGCAACACATGCTAACCGTTTTGTGTTGCACCTCTTTGTATTTCAATGCCATTGTTTAGTACACATGCTAACCACTTCTGCCCTATTGCATCGCCATCGTTAGCAACACATGCTAACCGTTTTGTCTCTACTTCTTTGTGTGTTGCAGTGCCGTCATTCTGGGGGCTAGTGAACTCAGCTTGGAACCTGTGCTCCGTGGGGAAGAGGCAGTCTCCCGTCAACATCGAGACAAGCCACATGATCTTTGACCCCTTCCTCACGCCCATCCGGCTCAACACAGGAGGACGCAAGGTAAACAAACACTCAACAATGGTACTCTCAGAGTGTGTACCAAATTGCACCCTCTTTCTATATTCCTATACAGTGTACTACTTTTGACCAGGGCCTGAGTCCGAAATGGCACCCTATTCCCTATATAGTGCACTGGTCAAACGTAGTGCTTTACATCCATAATAGGGTGCCTTTTCAGACCCAGCATTATTGTCTGGGGTGATGGATGTCCCTGCATTGTCGGTTCCTCACTGCTTTGTTTGGGAAGCCTCAAGTTTGTGGTACTATTGTGTGGTTCTATAATGCTGTTGTATGGTTTGTTAGGCAACCAGCCAGGTACAGATCTCTGATCAATGTTGCTGGCTTAAACGCTTCTCTTTTTTTTTCATCCCGGTGAACAAAGTCGGTTGTTTGTCACAGTTTCATTTTTTACATAGACAGATGGCATTGGATCAACTCTACATTGTCTGGATATTATTATAATACATATTGGTTCACACACGCAACACAAACGCAGTAATATGTTACTGGAAAAGAGACCTATACAGGACAAAATATATATTTTATATGAAATGCGTTGTGAGGGAGAACCACAAAACGACGTAAACACAAACACACATACACAGACACATGAATTAGCCACATAGATATATATTTTCTTAAATTTAATTTGATTTATTTCACCTTCATTTAACCAGGTCGCCCAGTTGAGAACAAGTTCTAATTTACAACTGCGACCTGGCCAAGATAAAGCAAAGCAGTGCGACAAAAACAACAACACATAGTTACACATAAACAAACGTACAGTCAATAACACAATACAGTAAGCTGCTCTGACAGCTGATGCTTAAAGTTAGAGAGGGAGATATAAGACTCCAGTGTCAGTGATTTTTGCAATTCGTTCCAGTCATTGGCAGCAGAGGACTGGAAGGAAAGGCGGCCAAAGTAAGTGTTGGCTTTTGGGATGACCAGTGAAATATACCTGCTGGAGTGCGTACTATGAGTGGGTGTTGCTATGGTGACCAGTGATCTGAGATGAGGCGGGGCTTTACCTAACAAAGACTTATAGATGACCTGGAGCCAGTGGGTTCGGCGATGAATATGTAGTGAGGGCTAGCCAACTAGAGCATACAGGTCGCAGTGGTGGGTAGTACATTTTTTTCCCTTCTTTTTTTTAACCTTTATTTAACTAGGCAAGTCAGTTAAGAACAAATTCTTATTTTCAATGATGGCCTAGGAACAGTGGGTTAACCTCTTGCTCCTACCTGGCACGCAGGCGTCCCATCTAGACATCTGGAAATGCAAATGCGCTACGCTAAATGCTAATAGCACTCGTTAAAACTCAAACGTTCATTAAAATACACATGCAGGGTATTGAATTAAAGCTACACTCATTGTGAATCCAGGCAACAAGTCAGATTTTTAAAATGCTTTTTGGCGAAAGCATGAGAAGCTATTATCTGATAGCATGTAACACCCCAAAAGACCCGCAGGGGACGTAAACAAAATAATTATCATAGTCGGCACTACACAAACCGCACAAATAAAATATAAAACATTCATTACCTTTGACCATCTTCTTTGTTGGCACTCCTAGATGTCCCATAATCACTATTGGGTATTTTTTTCGATTAAATCGGTCCATATATAGCCTAGATATCGATCTATGAAGACTGTGTGATCAACTAAAAAAAATAGCGTCTTATAACGTAACGTCATTTTTTTTAATTAAAAAAGTCGACGATAGTTTAGTTTAGTTTAGTTTATTTTATTTTATTTTTACAGGGACAGTGCACATTAATCAACGTTTCAGTAAAAGTGCCGGTTTTAGCCAGCCGGCTAATTTTCAACCGCAGTCCCTGGGCAGGTTATTAAAAACAATGACAATATAGACAATAGCACCATAGACATAGCAACATAGCAACATAGCAACATAGGACAAGCAAGACATAGCATACAGACAGAGCAACATAGAACAAAAAGCAGCAAGACAAAATTCATAAAAGCAACAAAGTGTTTCCATACCTCACAAGCTACAGACAACATGGAAAGCGGCAACACACAGCTAGGGACCATGTTCACAAATCTGATTGACCTTTAGCCATGTCTTCAAGCATTTTGTGAAAGTGTAATATGTGGTGCAGTTATGTGTGTCTGATGGCAGTGTATTCCAGACATGGGAAGCTCTCACAGAGAATGCAGATTTACTAAAGGTGCTTTTCCTTAGGGGAACTATACAGTCACCTCTCATGGCAGACCTTGTGGATCTGCTGCCATATGTCTGGGTTTTCTGTTTAACAAAAATATTGAGTGGAGGGGAGCCAGGCCATTAAGGATCTTGAATACAAGACATGCGTCGGTGATTTTTTCCCAACTCAAGAGCTCATGTTTTCTAAGGATGTGACAATGATGATGGCTATTGGGCTTCCTATCAAGCACTTTGAGAGCCTGTTTGTAGACAGACTGAATAGGTTTTAATGTTGTACAGCAAGCTTGGGCCCAACTAGTCAAGCAGTATGTTAAGTGGGGAGTATCATAGATTTGAAGTACAGTTTTGCTACCTCTGTAGTCAAACAATTTTGTATAAATCGGAAATTAGCTAGATTGAATTTAGTTATTTGAATGACCTTTTTCACATGCTTTTTAAAAGAGAGGTTGGAATCAAGTATGATGCCAAGGTACTTAAAATCAGATACCACCTGGAGCTTCTCCCCTGACACATAGACATCTGGCTCAGTAGCATCTGTTGCCCTCTTTGTGAAGAACATGCAAACAGTTATTTTCACATTGAGATGCAAACACGAGTCACAGCGCCACTTTGTAACCTGGACCATTACAGTAGTGAGTTCTTGTGCAGCTTGTTGTTTGCTCTTTGCATGCACATATATCACTGTATCATCTGCATACATTTGAACTTCAGACCCAGTACAGACAGAAGGCAGATCATTAATGTACAGGCTGAACAGGAGGGGCCCCAGTATTGACCCTTGGGGCACGCCCACATCATAGCTACGAGTGGGCGACAGCTCATTGCTCACTCTGACACACTGAGTTCTGCCTTCAAGGTATGATTTCATCCATCTCAAGGCATCAGGGGAAAAGTTGAACTTGGACAATTTTGTGATGAGAATCTCATGGTTAACAGTATCAAAAGCCTTCCTTAGGTCCAGAAACACAGCCCCAACAGCACCCCTTTGTCCATCTTGGACTTCACATTTTCCAGAAGAAAGCAGTTGGCCGTTTCTGTGGAGTGTTTCGCTCTGAAGCCAAACTGCATGGAGTGTAATGTGAAGGGGCTGTTGTTGAGGTGGTTAATCAGTTGTTCTGCTACACACTTTTCAACAACCTTTGACACCACAGGTAGTATACTAATGGGCCTGTAGTTACTCACGTCAGCAGGGTCGCCTGATTTAAAGATGGCCGTTATTATGGCCGACTTCCATACCCTTGGAAACACACCGAGACCAATAGATGTGTTGGTGACCTTAGTAATGGGGCCAATGAGTGACTCTTTGTAGTTTTTAAGAAAGGTAGAGTCCATCCCAAACACATCTTTGGCTTTAGAGTTCTTTAGTGAGCTAATCACCTTGTTCACATTTGACTCAGAAACCTCCCTTATGATGAAGACAGGTTGAGTGTCATTCACTAGCACTGAGCCCAAGAAATCAGTGGATAAACTTTCACAAAACACTTCAAAATACTTTTGTAATGCAACTTTAGGTATTAGTAAACGTTAATAAGCGATCAAATTGATCACGAGCCGATGTGTAATTCTATAGCTGTACGTCTGGAAATAATGTCCGGGTAAATCTCAACCAAAATATCCGGTCGGAGACCGGAAGAACTGCTCTGCCCTGTGTCTGTTTGACCAAGAAAAAAATAGTAGGCAAATGACAAGACTGTTGACATTGTGTGGAAGCTGTAGGTATTGCAACCTCGGCTCCATTTAATGGGGGTCACTTTTAACAATTGGTTGAAGTTGCGCATGGATATATTTTTCCATTTTCAGTGATCAGATTTTCCTGCAGTTTTTCGATGAAACGCACGTTCTGTTATAGTCACAGCCGTGATTTAACCCGTTTTAGAAACGTCTGAGTGTTTTCTATCCACACATACTAATCATATGCATATACTATATTCCTGGCATGAGTAGCAGGGCGCTGAAATGTTGCGCGATTTTTAACAAAAAGCTGCGAAAATTCCTTAATTAAGAGAATGTTCGAAAAAGTAGGGGGTAGGAGTAACAGGTTAACTGCCTTTTCAGAACGACAGATTTGTACCTTATGAGCTCAGGGGTTTGAACTTGCCATCTTCCGGTTATTAGTCCAACGCTCTAACCACTAGGCTACCCTGCCGACCTGTACATTGGGCTTTGGTGACAAAAGGATTGCACTGTGATAGACTACATCCAGTTTGCTGAGTAGAGTGTTGGAGGCTATTTTGTAAATTACATCGCTGAAGTCAAGGATGGGTAGGATAGTCAGTTTTACGAGGGTATTTTTGGCAGCATGAGTGAAGGAGGCTTTGTTGCGAAATAGGAAGCCGATTCTAGATATCATTTTGGATTGGAGATGCTTGATGTGAGTCTGGAAGGAGGGGTTACAGTCTAAACAGACAACTACACTAGGTATTTGTAGTTGTCCACATATTCTAGGTCAGAACCGTCCAGAGTAGTGATGCTAGTCGGGCGAGGGTGTGGGCAGCAATCAGTTGAAGAGCATGCCACGGAAGGAGTGTTGTATGGCATTGAAGCTTGTTTTGGAGGTTTGTTAGCACAGTGTCCAAAGAAGGGCCAGATGTATACAGAATTGTGTCGTCTGCGTAGAGGTGGATCAGAGAATCACCAGCAGCAAGAGCAACATCATTGATAAATACAGAGAAAAGAGTACACCTCAGAATTGAACCCTGTGGCACCCCCATAGAGACTGCCAGAGGTCCGGACAACAGGCCCCCCTGATTTGACACAGATCTCTGTCTGAGAAGTAGTTGGTAAACCAGGTGAGGCAGTCATTTGAGAAGCCAAGACTATTGAGTCTGCCGATAAGAATGCGGTGATGACATAGTCGAAAGCCTTGGCCAGGTCGATGACAACGGCTGCACAGTACTGTCTTTTATCGATGGCGGTTATGATATAGTTTAGGACCTTGAGCGTGGCTGAGGTTCACCCATGACCAGCTCAGAAACCAGATTGCATAGTGGAGAAGGTACGGTGGGATTCTAAATGGTTGGTGATCTGTTTGTTAACTTGGCTTTCGAAGATTTTAGAAAGGCAGGGCAGGATGGATATAGGTCTATAACAGTTTAGGTCTAGAGTGTCTCCCCCTTTGAAGAGGGGGATGACCGCGGCAGCTTTCCAATCTTTGAGGATCTCAGACGATACGAAAGAAAGTTTGAATAGGCTAGTAATAGGGGTTGCAACAATTGTGGTTGTGATTATCTAGCCCAGCTGATTTGTAGGGACACAGATTTTGCAGCTCTTTCAGAACAACAGCTGTCTGGATTTGGGTGAAGCAGAAGCGGGGGGCTTGGGCAAGTTGTTGCAGGTGATGCTGAGATGTTGGCCAGGGTAGGGGTAGCCAGGTGGAAAGCATGGCCAGCCGTAGAAAAATGCTTATTGAAATTCACGATTATCGTACATTTATCGGTGGTGACAGTGTTTCCTATCCCCAGTGCAGTGGGCAGCTGGGAGGAGGTGCTGTTTTTCTCCATGGACTTTACAGTGTCCCAAAACTTTTTGGAATTAGTGCTACAGGAAACACATTTCTGTTTGAAAAAGCTAGCCTTAGCTTTCCTAACTGACTGAGTATATTGGTTCCTGATGTCCTTGAAAAGTTGCATATCGCTGGGGCTATTCCATGCTAATGCAGAACACCACAGGATGTTTTTGTGCTGGTCCAGAGCAGTAGTCAAGTCTAGGGTGAACCAAGGGCTTTATCTGTTCTTTGTTCTACATTTTTTGAATGGGGTATGCTTATTTAAGATGGTGAGGAAAGCACTTTTGAAGAGCAACCAGGCGTCCTCTACAGATGGGATGAGGTCAATATCCTTCCAGGATACCCGGGCCTGGTCAATTAGAAAGGCCTGCTCACTGAAGGGTTTTAGGGAGCATTTGATTTGACAGTGATGAGGGGTGGTCGTTTGACCGCGTACCCATTACGCACACATGCATTGAGGCAGTGATCGCTGAGATCCTGGTTGAAGGCAGCAGAGGTGTATTTAGAGGGCAATTTGGTCAGGATGATAGGGTGCTCATGGTTGCGGATTTAGGGTTGTACCTGGTAGGTTCCTTGATAATTTGTGTGAGATTGAGGGCATCTATCTTAAATTGTAGGATGACCGGGGTGTTAAGTATATCCCAGTTTAGGTCAACTAATAGTATGAATTCTGAAGATAGATGGGGGGCGATCAACTCACATATGGTGTCTACGGCACAGCTGGGGGCTGAGGGGTGTCTATAGCAAGTGGCAACTGTGATAGACTTGTTTCTAGAGAGGTGGATCTTTCAAAGTAGAAGCTCAAATTATTTGGTCACAGACCTGGATAGTAATGACAGAACTCTGCGGGCTATCTCTGCAGTAGATTGCAACTCCGCCTGGGGCGGCAGGGTAGCCTAGTGGTTAGAGCATTGGACTTGTAATCGGAAGGTTGCAAGTTCAAACCCCTGAGCTGACAAGGTACAAATCTGTTGTTCTGCCCCTGAACAGGTAGTTAACCCACTGTTCCTAGGCCATCATTGAAAATAAGAATTTGTTCTTAACTGACCTGCCTGGTTAAATAAAGGTAAAATAAAATAAATATTTGGCAGTTCTATCTTGTCGGAAAATGTTATAGTTATAGTTAGGTATGTAAATTTCTGCATTTTTGGTGGCCTTCCTAAGCTAGGATTCAGACACGGTTAGGCCATCCGGGTTGGCGGAGTGTGCTAAAGCAGTGAATAAAACAAACTTAGGGAGGAGGCTTCTAATGTTAACATTCATGAAACCAAGGCTTTTACGGTTACAGAAGTTAACAAATGAGAGCGCCTGGGGAATGGGAGTGATGCTGTGGCTGCAGGCCCTGAGTTAACCTCTACATCACCAGAGGAACAGAGGAGGAGTAGGATAAGGGTACGGCTAAAGGCTATAAGAACTGGTCGTCTAGTGCGTTCGGAACAGAGAGTAAAAGGAGCAGATTTCTGGGTGCGGAAGAATAGATTCAAGGCATAATTTACAGACAAGAGTATGGTAGGATGTGAGTAAAGTGGAGGTAAACCTAGGCATTGAGTGATGATGAGGTTTTGTCTCTAGAGGCACCATTTAAGCCAGGTGAAGTCACTGCATGAGTTGGGGGTGGAAAAAAGGTCTAGCTAAGGCATATTGAGCAGGGCTGGAGGCTCTACAGTGAAATAAGACAATAATCACTAACCAAAACAGCAATAGACAAGGCATATTGGCATTAGGGAGAGGCATGTGTAGCCGAGTGATCATAGGGACCAGTGTGTAGCTAGGCGAGCTGGAGACACGGCAATTCAGACAGCTAGCAGGCCGGGGCTAGCAGGCTAGCAGATGGTCCTCGGAGTGATGTTGTAATGGGAGAGCCTGTTGAAACTCCCGCGAACAGCTTTCGTCGGCAGACCAGTCGTGATGGATCTGCGGGGCTCCGTGTCAGCAGCAAAGGTTCCAGGCCAATTGGCAAAAGAGGTATTGAAGCCCAGGAATTGTCTGATGGATCTCTTCAGCTAGCCGGGAGATGGGCCTAGCTCTAGGCTAATTGGTCCTTGCTTTGGGACAGAGACGTAAGCCAGGAGCAGCCACTCGGATAGCAGCTAGCTTGCTGCGACGATCTGGTGTAAAGGTTCAGAGCTTGCGGTAGGAATCCAGGAGATGTGGTAGAGAAAAAGCAGTCCCATATGCTCTGGGTTGATATCGCGCTATGCAGACTGGCAGGAATTGACCGAGCTGAGGCTGGCTGATGTCCTAGTTAACGGTGATGACTGCTAGCAGTGGCTAACTGACTACTAGCTAGTAGCTAGTAGATACCATAGCGTACCGACAACAGTAGCGCAGCGTTGTATCTAAATGCATACCCTGCCATCATATGATAACAGCAATTGGGAGGTGGGTGCAGATGGGCTGTGTGTTCATGGTTGCATGTTGAGATGATTACTATGATGAGGGTGTGTTTACATTCCAGGGGTTGGTACAGGGTTACCCCAGGGCCGTGGCAGGAGCTGCAGGGGCATGGGCGCCCATACAGATTAGCCCAATGGCATGAGAGAAATCCACAATTACTCTGTTTAACTGGAGAAAGATAAATAGTAGACAGTAGAGGAGGGAGAGAAAGAAAGAGACATGGAGATAGATAAAAGAGGCCTTAGGGACAACTGTAATCAGATTCAGTGGCTAAACAATCCTATTTTTATTTGACCTTTATTTAACTAGGCAAGTCAGTTAAGAACACATTCTTATTTTCAATGACGGCCTAGGAACAGTGGGTTAACTGCCTGTTCAGGGGCAGAACGACAGATTTGTACCTTGTCAGCTCGGGGATTTGAACTTGGTTACTAGTCCAACGCTTTAACCACTAGGCTACCCTGCCGCCCCTATTACCTCTGTCATTATTGTTGGGAATGTAACTCCCATGCATTTGAGTTTTAGACATTTTGAAATTACAGCCGGAACTTCTATTAGGGAAAGGGGGATATCTAGTCAGTTGTACAACTGAAATGTGTCTTCCGCATTTAACCCAACCCCTCTGAATCAGAGAGGTGCAGAGGGCTGCCTTAATCCACATATTCAGCACCCAGGAAACAGTGAGTTAAATGTCAGGGGTAGAACGACAGATGTTGACCTTGTCAGCTCAGGGATTCGATCCAGCAACCTTTCGGTTAACTGGCCCAAAGCCTCTACCCGTCAGGCTACCTGCCATACTACCCATCTGTGGGTTCGGTTCAGATAAAGGTGAGTTTTGTATTACATTTGAAGCAGCACACAGGGCAAAGATATAGTGATGTAGGACCTGGTAGTTACTGCTCTTGTCAAACGTGAGCCCTTTTGGCAGCTATGTGCATTTAGCTGATTCCTGTTGTCACAGAAGTTCCTTCCTCTATGAACAATTTTGTAGGTTTGCCCTAAACTCCAGTGGAACTTTTTCATTCATCAAAGTCAAATAAAGTTTTCAGAGACACAGAGAAGTGAAAAGTAATTTAGGACTTTGTTGTCTCCGCCTGTTAATGTTCTCTGTTGTGTCTCCATCTCTCGAAGCATCAGAGCTGTCTGCAATGGAACAGTCTACTTCACATTGGCAATGCTGCTGAACACACACAACTCTCGCTCTTTCTTTTCTTAAGGAAAAGATTATCCCGCTGATTGCATGGTCAGTCATGAGGCGAGATGGAGAGACGTAGAGAGAGAAAAGAGGAAAGAGAGAGAGAGAGAGAGAGAGAGAGAGAGAGAGAGAGAGAGAGAGAGAGACAGACAGACAGACAGACAGACAGACAGACAGACAGACAGACAGACAGACAGACAGACAGACAGACAGACAGACAGACAGACAGACAGACAGAGAGTGAGGTTAGAGAGCGAGAATGCAAACAAGAAAGAGAGAGAATGAGAAAGAGAGATAAAAAGGTGTGTCCAATAATGTCAAACCCAATCTCCCTTTCCCTTCTCTTATTTCTCCTCCCCAGTACCAAAGTGATTCAATTCATTTGAAACCTCTTCAAATAATTGTGACTCATCTACGCAGAGCAAATATTCAATTAATACTGACAATTTAAACAGTGTGATTCCTCCAGTCCGACGCACATGACCTTGATGCATGTCTCCCCTCCATTAATTATGCCTTCCATTCAGGGGTCCTCTCATTTCCTTTAACTATTCATTAGGTAGAGATACGGACAGAGCAGTGGAGGAGAGCGACCCATCAGGGAGTCAGAGATGAAGTTAAATCTTCTCTCCCTCCCTCTCTCTCCTCTTTCTGTCTTTATCTCTTTGTCTCTCTCTCTCTCACTGTCTCACTATCTTACCCTCCTTATAGTATCTGTCTTTAACTCTCTCTCTCCTGAATCAGTGAAGTGGAGGATTATATGTGGAGAAACCAAATGGTTAGTCCTCTTTTGACTTTGCTTTCGTTATTTTTCCACCAAGACATCTGTGAATAATCTATTCGTGCGGTGAAATGGGCCCCGCTTCTCAGTTTTACATTAGGGACACATTTGCCTGTCTGTTCTCCAGGCTTTGAAGTCAAACGTGATCTTTTGTGAACGTGTGTTGTGTTACTTTAGTAATCAGTTTCTGGCAGGTGGCTGTGGCTTTTTCGTACAGATGAATTCAAAGTTATAAAGTAGCGATAATTCATGCAAGTTTAAAGTTAGATAACATTGAAAACAGTGCATGTGATACATTTACAGGCCCTGACCCTGGATAATCTAACCCTGACCTTACAGAAAATAATGGCATTTAATGTATTTTTGACACTGTTCATAGGTTCCCTATAGCCACCTGCAATTACAGTTGTTTGAACTGTATTATGCACATAGGAGGCACTACCCCATCATGTCTGTGGGAGCCACAGACATGATGGGGTAGTGCAACACACACAGATGTTTATTGCAAAGGACCAATCGCATTACCATCACACAAACAGATTCAATTATGCAAATTGCAGATTGAAATTAATTAGACACAAGCTTGGGTTGGCTGAGCCCATGCGAAGCTGTCACCATATCTCAAAGTGAGAGCCAGCTGCTTTGTCTGGTTGTCTGTCTGGGTGTCTGTCTGGGCAGGAATATCGTCAACATGCACTGTAACGGAAAAACGTTCAATGATATGGTAATTTGGGTTATTATAAACACTCAAAAACCCTGAAACATTTTCCTGCAGCATACTGTGTGTAAATGATGGTACATTATAGGAAAATATTGTGGGCGGGGCAAAGAGTTAATGTATTTCGAATGGTGCACTGTAAAAAATAATAATAATAATTACACTGGAATTTTTTATACACTAGAACCGCTGGGCCTCGACGGACCAACCTTCAAGCTAATGAACAGTCATTCTGACTGCAACATTCTAACAGTGTAATTAATACATTTCATACAGTATATGCTATCGCAAAAATCTTCATGGAGTGACTTTGCTACAACTATGAAACAAAGGAGATAATCGTGGACTTTGGGAAACAGCAGAGAGTGCACCCCGTTATCCACATCGACGGGACAGCAGTGGAGAAGGTGGAAAGTTTTAAGTTCCTCGGCGTGCACATCACGGACAAACTGAAATGGTACACTCACACAGACAGTGTAATGAAGAAGGTGCAACAGCTCCTCTTCAACCTCAGGAAGCTAAAGAAATGTGGCTTGTCACCTAAAACCCTAACAAACTTTTACATATGCACCGCCCACAACCACAGGGCAAACTACCTGCCCTCCAGGGCACCTTCAGCACCCGATGTCACAGGAAGGCCAAACAGATCATCAAGGACAACAACCACCCGGGCCACTGCCTGTTCACCCCGTTACCATCCAGAAGGCGAGGCCAGTACAGGTGCATCAAAGCTGGGACCAAGAGACTGAAAAATAAAATAAAATCTCAAGGCCATCCGATTGTTAAACAACCATCACTAACACAGAGAGGCTGCTGCCTACATACAGACTTGAAATCATTGGCCACTTTAATAAATGGAACACTAGTCACTTTAATAATGCCACTTTAATAACATTGACATATCTTGCATTTCTCATTTCATATGTACGTGTATAATGTTTTTACTACCATTTTTGCATCTTGCCTATGCCACTCGGTCGTTGCTCATCCATATATTTATATGTTTATATTCTTATTCCTTTACTTAGATTTGTGTGTATTAGGGGTAGGTCTTGTGGAGAATTACTCCAGATATAACAGACTGACCCTAGCCCCACGACACATAAACTACTGCCGCATAAATCCTGGAGGCTGAGACAGGAGTGGTCAGGAGACACTGTGGCCCCATCCGATGATACCCCCGGACAGGGCCAAACAGGAAGGATATAACCCCACCCCCTTTGCCAAAGCACAGCGCCCACATCACTAGAGGGATATCTTCAACCACCAACTTACCATCCTGAGACAAGGCCGAGTATAGCCCACAAAGATCTCTCCGCCAACCCAGACAGGAAGATCACATCAGTGACTCAACCCACTCAAGTGACGCACCCCTCCTAGGGACAGCATGAAAGAGCATCAGTAAGCCAGTGACTCAGCCCCTGTAATAGGGTTAGAGGCAGAGAATCCCAGTGGAAAGAGGGGAACCGGCCAGGCTGTTTAAACGTCTTGCTCACATCGGCTATGGAGGGCGTGATCACAGAGTCGTCCGGAACAGCTGGTGCTCTCTTGCGTGCTTCAGTGTTGCTTGCCTCGAAGTGAGCATAAAAGGCATTTAGCTCATCTGGTAAGCTTGCGTCACTGGATTTCCCTTTGTAGTCCGTAATAGATTGCATGCCCTGCCACATCCGATGAGCTTCAGAGCTGGTGTAGTAGGATTCAATCTTAGTGTCACGCCTTGGTCTTAGTATTTTGTGTTTTTTGTCTTGGGGTTTTGTGGGGTGACTAATTAGTCTATGGCTGCCTGAGGCGGTTCTCAATCAGAGTAAGTCTCTGATTGGGAACCATATTTAGGCAGCCATATTCTGTGAGTGTTTTCGTGGGTGATTGTTCCTGTCTTTGTGTTTGCACCAGATAGGGCTGTTTCGGTTTTCATTATTTCATTTTGTTATTTTTGTAGTTTCTGTATGTATAGGTTTTTCTTCATTAAAATATATCATGAATCATCATCACGCTGCATTTTGGTCCGATCCTTGTTCTACCTCTTCGTCAGAGGAGGAGATAGAAGAGAGCCGTTACAGAATCACCCACCACAAATGGACCAAGCAACGTGGTAACAGGCAACAGCGGCAGCAGGAGCAGCGCGACAAGAATTTCTGGACTTGGGAGGAAATCCTCGACGGGACAGGGCCCTGGGCTAAACCAGGGGAGTGGAGCCGCACCAAGGTGCAGCGAGAGAGGGACTGGACATGGGAGGACGAACTGGACGGTGAAGGACCTTGGGCTCAGCCTGGAGAATATCGCCGCCCCAAGGAAGAACTGGAGGCGGGAAAAGCGGAGAGGCGCTGGTATGAGGAGGCAGCACAGCGATGCGGATGGAAGCCTGAGAGTCAGCCCCAAAAATGTCTTTGGGGGGGGGCTCACAGGGAGTAAGACTATGCCAGGTAGGAGACCTGCGCAAACTCCCTGTGCTTACCAGGGGGCTAGAGAGACCGGGCAGGCACCGTGTTATGCTATGGAGCGCACGGTGTCTCCAGTGCGGTTGCATAGCCCGGTGCGGTACATACCAGCCCTTCGTATTGGCCGGGCTACAGTGGGCATCGAGCCAGGTAAGGTTGGGCAGGCTCGGTGCTCAAGAGCTCCAGTGCGCCTGCACGGTCCGGTCTATCCAGTGCCACCTCCACACACCAGTCCTCCGGTGGCAGCTCCCCGCACCAGGCTTCCTGTGCGTGTTCTCTATCCAGTTCCACCTGTGCCAGCACCACGCATCAGGCCTATAGTGCGCTTCGCCTGTTCAGCGCTGCCAGAGCCTTTCTCCTCTCCAGTGCTGCCGGAGCCTTCCGCCTGTTCAGCGCAGCCAGCGCTTTCCTCCTCTCCTGCGCTGCCGGAGTCTCCCGCCTGTTCAGCGCTTCCAGAGCCTTCCTCCTCTACAGCGCTGCCGGAGCCTCCTGCCTGTTCAGCGCAGCCTGAGCTGCCAGTCTGCATGGAGCAGCCTGAGCTGTCAGACTGCATGGAGCAGCCAGAGCTGCCAGTCTACATGGAGCAGCCAGAGCTGCCAGTTTGCATGGAGCAGCCAGAGCTGCCAGTTTGCATGGAGCAGCCAGAGCTGCCAGTTTGCATGGAGCAGCCAGAGCTGCCAGTCTGCATAAAGCTGCCAGTCTGCATGGAGCAACCAGAGCTGCCAGTCTACATGGAGCAGCCAGAGCTGCCAGTCTGCAGGGAGCAGCCAGAGCAGCTAGATCCGCCAGTCAGCCATGATCTTCCAGATCTGCCAGTCAACCAGATTCTTCCAGATCTGCCAGTCAACCAGACTCTTCCAGATATGCCAGTCAACCAGACTCTTCCAGATCTGCCAGTCAACCAGACTCTTCCAGATCAGCCAGCCAGGATCTGCCGGAGCCAACTACCTGCCTGAGCTTCCTCTCAGTACTGGGCTTCCTCTCAGTACTGGGCTTCCCCTCAGTACTGGGCTTCCCCTCAGTCCCGGGCTTCCCCTCAGTCCCGGGCTTCCCCTCAGTCCCGGGCTTCCCCTCAGTCCCGAGCTTCCCCTCAGTCACGAGCTTCCCCTCAGTCCCGAGCTTCCCCTCAGTCCCGAGCTTCCCCTCAGTCCCGAGCTGCCTCAGTCCCGAGCTGCCCCTCAGTCCCGAGCTGCCCCTCAGTCCCGAGATGCCCCTCAGTCACGAGCTGCCCCTCAGTCCCGAGATGCCCCTCAGTCACGAGCTGCCCCTCAGTCCAGTGGGGTTCTGGGTGAGGACTATTAGGCCATGGTCGGCGGCGAGGGTGGATTATCCCAGGACGCGAGGGGGAGGAACTATGACATTAATGGGGTGGGGTCCACGTCCCGAGCTGGAGCCGCCACCATGGACAGACGCCCACCCGGACCCACCCTATGGTTTTGAGGTGCCTCCGGGAGTCCGCACCTTAAGGGGGGGGGGTTCTGTCACGCCTTGGTCTTAGTATTTTGTGTTTTCTTTATTTGTTTGGTAAGGCCAGGGTGTGACATGGGTTATTGTGGTGTGTTTTTTGTCTTGGGGTTTTAGTCCTGTATTGATGCTTTGAGTGTTTGATGGTTCGTCTGAGGACATAACGGGATTTCTTATAAGCATCCGGATTATAGTGTCCCGTTCCTCGAATGCAGTAGCTCTAGCCTTTAGCTCGGTGTGTATGTTGCCTGCAATCCATGGCTTCTGTTTGGGATATGTATGCACGATCACTGTTGGGGTGACTGAGGTGGTATACTCTTAAATGCCATTGGATGAATCCCAGAATATATTCCAGTCTGTGCTAGCAAAACAGTCCTGTAGTGCAGCATCTGCGTCATCTGACCACTTCCACCTAAGGATAGGAAAATGAACAAGCTGGCATTTAACAAACTGTACAACGCTATAAACAAGAAAGAAAACCTACATCCAGAGGCTGCTTTTCTGGTTGCCGGCAATTTTAATTCTGACACGTAATGCCAAATTTGTATCAACGCGTCTCCAATGCCACTAGAGGCAATAAAGTCCTAGACTACTGTTATTCTACCCAGAAGGCCCTCCTTTGTGCTCCATTCGGCATGACTCCGTACTCCTGCTTCCTTTTTACAAGTAGAAACTCAAACCGGAAGGACCCGTGACTCACTCCGTTGAGAAATGGTCACGAGAATCAGGGATTATGCTAGAAGACTGCTTTGCTAGCGCTGATTGCATTATGTTTAGAGACTAAGCCAATAACATTTACGAGCTAACCACCTCCATCACTGGCTTCATTAGAAAATGTATCGGCGACGTTGTCCCCATGGTGAGGGTTCGCCGTTTCCTCAATCAAAAGCCCTGGATTAACACCAAGGTTGGCGCTAAACTAAAGGACATGGTTACCACACACAGAGCTATTGTAGACAACCCTGAGGCTACGGCTGAGGACAGCAATAATTACAAGATGTCCCGCTATGACCTCCGCAGAGTCATCAAACGAGCAAAAGGACATACAGGAATAAGGTCAAATCATTCTACACAGGCTCCGACTCCCGCCGTATGTGGCAGGGTTTACAGTCCATTACGCTTTACAAAGGAAAACCCATCCGTGATCTACCACAGAACTCAATACATTTTATGCACTCTTTGACAACAACACCGTGCCGGGTGTGAGGGTCATCACATACCCAGAGGATGGGGTGATCTCGCTTTCCGAGGCCCGACGTGAAAAAGGTCTTTAATCAGGTCAAGGTCTTTAATCAGGTCAACACCCACAAGCCCGCGGTGCCCAACGGTATTCCCGGGCCGGTTCTCAGATTATGTGCAGAGCATCTGGCAGGTATATTCACGGTAATTGTCTACCTCTCCTTGTCCCAGTCTGTAATCCCCACAGGTTTTAAGATGACCACCATCATTCCTGTCCCCAGGAACTCACTGCCACACAAACTCAAATGCCACGATGACTACCGCCATGTAACACTCACTTCTGTAATCATGAAGTGCTTTGAGAGGCTGGTTATGGCACACAGTAACTCCACCATCCCAGACACCCTAGACCCACTCCAATTTGCATACTGCCCCAACAGATCCATATATTACACAATCTCAATTGCTCTCCACACTGCCCACACCCACCTAGATGATAGGAATACCTATGTGAGAATGCTGTTCATTGACGACAGCTCAGCATTTAACACCATTGTCCCCTCCAAGCTCATCACCAAGCTTTGTGACTCTGGGTCTGAACACCTCCCTCTGCAACTGGATCCTGGACTCCCTGACGGGTCGACCCCAGGCGGCGAGGGTAGGCAACCTCACCTCTGCCACGCTGACCCTCAGTGCCACACAGGGTGTGTGCTTAGTCTCCTCCTGTACTCCCTGTTCACCCACAACTGCGTGGCCTTGCACAACTCCAACACCATCATTAAGTTTGATACGATGGTGCTTTGCCTGATCACCGAGGACGATGAGTCAGTCTACAGGAGGGACGGAGAGGGGGGGTGGGGCGCAAATAAATCGTTAAGGACTCCAACCACCCAAGCCATAGATTATCCTCTCTGCACAGCAAGCAGTACCGGTGCATCAAGTCTGGCACACACAGGCTCTTGAACAGCTTTTATCCCCGAGCAATAAGGCTGATAAATAGCTAACAAAATAGCTACACGGACTATCTGAGTTCACCTTGTGTCCTTTTATTTTCATGTTTGTCTCTATGCACACTCACAGGGCTCTGCACACTCACAGGGCCCTACACACTCACACACACACTCTCTCCATAATCTGCTAACTCATACATAACATGCACATAGATTTATACCGACTCTACATACACACACCCACTTACATACAACCTGCTGCTACTCTGTTTATCTTATGAACTGACGCCTAGTCACCTTATCCCTATACATACCTCTATCACTCCAGTATCCCTGCATATTGTAGCTATGATATTGGAACTGACCCTGTATATAGTATGCTTACTTACTCATTGTGTTTTTCATGTTTTTTCTTATTTTCTCGTGTTTTTTAAAAGTATTACATTGTTATTGATTATTGCATTGTTGGATTTTGAGTTTGCAAGAAAGCCATTTCACTGACATTAAAACTTGAAACTTGACACAATTTTCTGAACTTTCACTTGCTTGACACACTTACATGCCTTTGTTTGGTTGTAGTGCATGACAGTCTCCGGCTCCCTGTCTTCTTGTCATTTTTCTTGCCATTCTTTTGCACTGTTGTGGAGTGCAACAGCTTTGCGGGTGCCTCCCGTCTCACTTTGTTCATGGTGCCGGCCAGACTTGTTTTCTTTTCAAGCAGCTTGTTTGCCAATGACAGTGAAGTGAAAAAATTGTCCATGGTGATGTTTCTCCCCTTGCCAATTTAAGGTTCCGCAATCCTCATCACCACATTCTCCGACCCTCGTCTCACCTGCTCCCCGGATGTTTTCCCAGATATCGAAAGCCGTTCAGCATGAACAATTGTACACGCTCTCACTGTGTAGCCTCCTCCAACTAGGCCAGAGTAGACTGATAAGACTGTTTGGATTCAGTGGACTGATATACAGTAAGACACATACCATTTTAAGATTATAACTAGAATGGATCAATATAGTAGAATGTCCCGCCCTGTTCTTCATTCACAATTGCTGATTACATGATTATGCATCGTTCTCTTCCCCTCGCTCATCATCTCACCCATTCTCCCCCTGTCTCCCCCATCATACAGTGGCTTTTCCTTTAAAAGTTGCAGCGTACTGCAGCACAGCTTGCGGGATGTCAGCCATTGTTGCCAGAATGACACAATTTACCACAATCTGCCACCATCTACCACAAACGGTCAAAACTTTTAAAGGAAGAACCATCTGTTTCTGTATAGCTTAGGTTCAGTTTCGTGGCAATTATCAGAGTGATTATCTGTGGGCACTGCACTTTCAACTGTCGGAAGAAGGAGTGGAGCAGGTCCGACTCTTGGGAGAAGGAGGGGCAATGGGGGAAAATCATTAAAAAAATGAAATGCCCTTCCAAAACTGGTTATAACTCCAGTTCAGTTTGTGATATTAAGATTCTAACACCTACAGTGTGTTGACTTAAATTATGGCAAGAGTAATAAAAAAAGTATAATTCTTGAGCAGTCAAAATTACTGCTTTAGCGGTTCAAGTGTAAAGTGCATTACTGTAAACATTTCACACCCACAGTCTGAGCATGCAGCCATGGAATGTCCAGCTGTGTTTGAATTTGAATTATAAATGCAGATTAGAGGAGTGTGAGTGGTGCTGACAGACGGGTTTTGGTGGTGTTCAGGTGTGTGTGTGTGTGTGTGTCTGTTTGCTCTATGTGTGTGTGTGTGTGTGTGTGTGTGTGTGTGTGTGTGTGTGTGTGTGTGTGTGTGTGTGTGTGTGTGTGTGTGTGTGTGTGTGTGTGTGTGTGTGTGTGTGTGTGTGTGTGTGTGTGTGTGTGTGTGTGTGTGTGACTGTTTGCTCTATGTGTGTTTGTGTGTTCAGACAGTGCTTTGTGCTCTGCAGCGTGATTCACAGCAAAGTGGGTCATGGTGAGTGGAGACTCTGAGCAGCAGCTTTACTTCCTGCAGTTTCACGCCCCAGCCTCCTGATCAGAGGGAGGGATATGCGACTGCACTGTGTGGCCTGGCTCTGATTACAAGGCCCCCTCCATTATGTCTCAGAGAACAAATCAAATGTATTTGTGCCGAATACAACAGGTGTAGAACTTATCGTGAAATGCTTACTTACAAGCCCTTAACCAACAATGCAGTTCAAGAAATAGAGTTAAGAAAATATTTACTAAATAAACTAAAGTAAAACAGAAAATAAAAAGTGATTATAGTTATTGTGGAAGGAAAGATTATGGCCATTTTAAAGAACCCAAATGTATTTAGAAGAATGGAGACATTTTTAGTTACAAATCCATTTTCACTGGCATTCATTAGAGGGATATTTAATAGAGGGAAAGTATTCTAAAACACATCATGCATATAAAGTGTTCCTCAGAAGACCATGTGCTCTGCAGTGCTGATATGCAATTTAGATGCTAAATTCCTCAAGTCCCTTTGTGTTTTGGTACATATATAATTATTTCAAAATGTCCTATGTGTTGCATTTGTTGATATCCTCCCCAAAACTCAGTAATGATGTCTCCAGGGAACATGACTTAGCAGACTCTTATTTTTATGTATGCACGTAGATGGATGGGAGCTGGTGTCTACATCATTTTGATGTCCCGCATTGCTCACTTGTTCAGCTCACAAATATGAATATCCTTATTCACATAAAGCATTATTCACAAAGAGTAGGATATAATGTTGTTGTAGGACCAGTTTTGACTTGTATATCATAATGAATAGGATTGACAAGGAGGAACTGATTCTAGAGCAGTCCTACTGAGAACGTTTTTAACACAGGTAACTCATATAAGCACCATCTGTACTCACCACAATCAAATCACATCAAACTTTATTTGTATAGCACCTTTCACAAATACAGTACATTTAACAACAACTGTGGCCTGATTCAACAATAAACAAAACTAACTAAACAAAACACTGCTATGTAATTGGCTGACTTCACTCAGTGGCCAATGAAGTGAATTGGAGAGTCCTGTCCTTGATGAATACTAATTACTTCCTCTAACAAGCTTACCACACTCCTTGGAACGACTACACGCCAGCCACTAATTACAGAGGAGCAGTCACTGGCAGCCACATACACACATACGCACTGACACACTCACACACTCACACACACACACACACACACACACACACACACACACACACACACACACACACACACACACACACACACACACACACACACACACACACACACACACGCACACACACACACACACACACACACACACACACACACACACACACACACACACACACACACACACACACACACACACACACACACACACACACACACACACACACACACACACACACACACACACACCCTGGGCAGTCTCCACACACAGCTTTAGCATCAGGACAGAGACAGGAGCTTGGCAGGCTGTGTTGTACAGACATGGCAGTGCTGTACTGGGTTGGTGGGTTGACAGACAGTCAGAGAGGATAAAGTAATGGATGGAGCAGCATCATGCTGTATGTTGCCCCACACACAATGTTTCTCCACACACTGACAGATGTAGAGGGGGAGAGCAGTAAACGACAGTGGCAGAAACTTGACAGGGGTGGACAGGGGTTGGCACACTGATGTTGGTGTAATGTAATTACCATGTGGATTTGGCCAACAGGTAACCAACCAACACTATACCCTCATTGTATACATGCAGTACATTTACATTTACATTTAAGTCATTTAGCAGACACTCTTATCCAGAGCGACTTACAAATTGGTGCATACACCTTATGACATCCAGTGGAACAGCCACTTTACAATAGTGCATCTAAATCTTTTTAGGGGGGGGGGGTGAGAAGGATTACTTATCCTATCCTAGGTATTCCAGTACATTCAGAAAGTATTTAAACCCTTTGACCTTTTTTTTTCTTAAAAAATCAAGGGGTCTGAATACTTTCCGAATGCAGAGTCGTAACCTGTTATTATATAGTACAGTGGTTCCTGTGATTGTGGACCGGTTGGCTTAGTCTGGTCGAGCCAAGGTTGTGCTGTCCTATTGTTCAGTATGATTCCAGATCATGTAATAGAACAGCATTGAATCATTCCTCATGTTCTCAATGTCTCTCTCCTCCATCGAAATAACTTTTTTGGTTTTTCTCTGCCATTTTAAAATACAGTTTATTCAGACTGGAATTATCTGCTGTAATATTACAGATATTTGTCATTTTCTTGTCAAAGGAGAAAGAGGCATTTGATTATTGCTGAAATATAGACTATAAAAATGCTGGGTTAAAAACATTGGGTTATTTTGACCCAGCCAGTTGGCTCACTCAGTGGGTTATTGATGCTGGGTTATTGAGCGTTATACAATGGGTGGGTCTAATCATAAATGCTGATTGGTCAAAACCTCATTCCAACCGGTGTCTATTCCAAGTGAAAATACCTATTTACTCCATAACATCTGACTGAGCAAACCACTGTCTCATCAGTCCAACCAGGCAATTTATAAACTTGATTTCCACTATAAAAAGTATTGAGACATAATCTCACATTTAGTTTTCAACTGTGGAGATGTACAAACTTTGCTGTCTGTCTCCCTGACATTTGCAACATTGTTTCAATATTCAAATTCAGTCTCTAGCTGTCGCATGGTAATGACCGTGTTGGGAAGAGACAGACAGGCAGGCAGCTTTTATCAGCCATATGGATATATACCAAGAAATATCAATATAAATCAGGTAAAACAAAATGAAGTGCAGCTAGTTTGCAGTCTTTCCAGCTTCACTTTGAAATGATTGTGTTAGTTGGGTTGATGGCTAGCTCCTCTGAACAACAGTGTCCTGATGAGAGAGCACATGTTTGATGCCAGGTGATGTCTCGCCTCATTAGCTCATTGTTATGGATGTATCCAAATAAATGTCACTAGAAAACAGCTTCAACAAATGCAAATGCAGCTACTTTGCTGTTATTCTGGCTGCACCGTTTGACGTGACGGTAAGTTTGCCGTAGTTGGCTAGCTAGCAAGCAAGGGATAGGAACGTTCCCAGCCAGTATGGCAATAGAACATTTAGAACGAACGATTGGGTTGAGTCCATAGATGCAGAACAAAAAAGACTAAAGGACTGGGTCACGTCTCTGGCAACCGAACCGATAGAACAAACGACCAGCCGGCTTGGGTAGCAACACTAGATTGCTTTCAAGGCTATATCTTGGAGAAGGATGTAATTGTATGAATAAATTCATCAAAATAATACAAATGTGTTCATTATTATTTGAATGTGTTGGGTAACCCGTTGTATAAAAGTGATAATGCCCAAGAAGCTGTTGTTTGGAGGATATATTGGCACTTTTTTACTTCGACTTCATCTCAGGCCTAAAAACAGCCATGCCACTATATCCTCCAAACATCAGCTTTGGGGTCATTATCACTTAAATGAACCACCACGTCAGATCAGAAGACTGGAGGCATGGCTTACCAGGGGAATGGCGTTCAGATAGTTATTTTTGGCAACCAGTGAGAGTAAATTACACTCTGTTTTATCTGTTCGGTTGCATTGTTATCTACAGTATATATTGAGCACAGATTGTAATTTTTTTAAATTATTATTATCCTGTTTTTAAATGTCATGACTTCCGCCCAAGTTGGTTCCTCTCCTTGTTTGGGCGGCGTTCGGCGTTGCCGGTCTTCTAGCCATCATTGATCCATTTTTCATTTTCCATTTGTTTTGTCGTCTTCCCACACACCTGGTTTCAATTCCATCCTTACATGTTGTGTATTTAACTCTCTGTTCCCCCCCATGTCCTTGTGTGGAATTGTTTGTTGTAAGTGCTTGTGCACTTTATTCTGGTGGCGATGGGTTTCGTACTCATTGTATTGATTGTTCTGTTTATGGTGATTTGTATTATTAAACTGTGCCATTGTATCACAGTTTTTGCTCTCCTGTGACTGACTTCTCTGCCACCAGTGCGCACCCCTTATATTAAAATATATTCAAATATATTTTATGAGTGTCACGATCGTCGTAAGAATGCATCATTTAATAGATGACAAAAAACACAAAGTAAACTGTACAAAAACAATAAACAAATAACGACCGTGAAGCTATCATAAGAACTGTGCTGAAACAAGCAACTAACATAGACAATCACCCACAAACAGTGAAACCCAGGCGACCTAAGTATGATTCTCAATCAGAGACAACTAATGACACCTGCCTCTGATTGAGAACCATACTAGGCTGAAACATAGAAATCCCCAAATCATAGAAAAACAAACATAGACTGCCCACACCAACTCACGCCCTGACCATACTAAATAATGACAAAACAAAGGAAATAAAGTTCAGAACGTGACAATGAGTTCCTCAAGTGCCTACGCAGAGATACCACATTGTTCTAATACTTAAATAATAATCTTAACAATTTTATGTTGGAATATGTAGTGCAAAAATATTGAATGAAAAGTGACGTTTGCAGTGTACAAACTTAGCGTGATGAACAGGAATGAAATGTACTCTCACGGGTGGCCAAATATAACTATCTGAATGTGTGTTTTGTCCACTATTTACCCAGTGCTGGGTTGTTTTTAACTCAGTATTTTTTGTGTGTATCAGTGTTAGGACAGTTTAGCAGGAGACATTTTGCACACAAGGCGTATTTATGACACATTTTCTCTCTCTTTTTTTCTCCTTTCTTTAAAAAAAATCTATATTCTTAAACAGTCTCCCATCACACATGCTTGAGCAGATATCATAATTCTGGACCATGTGCGATAAGTAATCATGGCAATATACCATCAATCTATACAGTCTCCTAGCTACTGCATCGTTACCACGGGCCTAGCGTAAATCTGGAGTCCCGTAGTTATGATGCATTTAACATTGTTGACATTATGAAGCAGCCGGCATGGTTATATGGGGATATCAGGGATGAACCCACTGCCAGCGGCTTATTAAATATACACACTGCTGTATGGCTGACTATGCCATGCTCTTTTATAATATGGGACTATCTGAGCGGTTCTAACTTGAACACAGCCATTTCTAAGAGCCAATAAGATCATTATTCTCTTGTGAAGGTTTATATTTTTCTTCCTTTCCGACATTTTGTTTTTCATCTGCTCAGGGATGGTAGCTTTGAAAGGTTAAAGGAGGCCCATTTACAAATACATGTATAGTAGATGAAGGTCTTTTGTGAAATCGCGAGTTCATTCATTCCCCACTCTTTTTCCTTCCCTAATTAGACAACATTGAACCATTGGTAAGCCTCTATATTCTCTCTCCCGTCTTCATGCTCTCTATCTCTCTCTCTCTCTCTCTCTCTCTCTCTCTCTCTCTCTCTCTCTCTCTCTCTCTCTCTCTCTCTCTCTCTCTCTCTCTCTCTCTCTAGGCCTAGTCCTCTCTACTTTTTTCCTTTCACTATCAGTTCAATATGTTTTCCATTTACAAGGTTAGCACTGAACGCAGACTGAAATGTATTGAGCCTGCTCTCCAAATCCAATTGTGTGTGTCCATTTTCCTGGTGCTAATGTAGGGTAGAGAAGCTTCATAAGGAGGCTGATGCTTTTATCAAGGACTGCTAAAACACCTATTGAAAGGCTACACGTCACTCAATCTTTTGCCCTCCCTCTCACTCGCTCCCGCTAATGCTCAGCTGTGAGAAATATCCTTCTTTCCCTTTCTATATATTTATATATTCTTATTCCATTCCTTTTCTTAGATTTGTGTGTATTAGGTAGTTGTTGTGGAATTGTTAGATTACTTTTTAGACATTGTCGGAAGTAGAAACACAAGCATTTCTCTACACTCGCAATAACATCTGCCAACCATGTGTATGTGACCAACAACATTTGATTTGATTCGATTTTTATGCCATCTGCCTGTTTTTGTCTGCTCCATGTAGAGCACATTTACTGAACCTAGGTTTATCTCTATAGTATTGCTTCACATTTTAATTTCTACGTGTCTTAGACTGAAATGTACTGTATAATGTTACCATAATTCCATCGTGCATGTACACACATGCAAGCGCACACACCATAAGCTACAGCATATTGTTTGACAGTGAGTAACATCGTTGTGGGGCTCCCTCGTGATCAGAGTTCAAGGTTGAGACTGATTCTGACACGGATATATATCCTGTCCTACTCATCATAAGAAAAAAGATCTCTCCTCTCATCCTCTATGGTTGGAGCAAGGCAATTACAGAGAGACAGTGACTTAATGAGGAGCAAATAGGAGAGGAGAGACATATTAATCATCTCTGGATAACTTCCTGTAGCTGGGTTATCATTCTGCCTCTCCTTAACATTTTCCCCTTCGCATCTCAAATTAAGTTATGTCGTAATTACTGCAGTCAGATAGTGGGCCTAAATCTTCTTTCGGGAGTTTGTAGTCAGCTCGGCACTACATTAGACTGAATATAGTTGTTATTAATGTCCTCTTTATTGTGTTATTATTGTGTTGTTATAGTTTGTTACAGGTTCTGGGTTTTTCCATTTATATTTTGAGGTTGGACTTTAGCACATATAGCTTGGCAGCACGTAGGGCGCAACGATTGGTGTCACCTTGTTAGTCAGTATGGGCTACACCTGTGCTGGGCGCCATCTCGTTAGTGGGAAGGTGTTTCACCTGTGCTGGCCCAGATGCTATTTGAGAGTGGCTGGCCCATTGCGCCAACTTTCTTGAGAGATGTGGAGGGCCAACACCTTTAGATTGTATGCCCTATTCTAGAAAAACAATTATTTATCTGATCTACCCTGGTTTTGTTTTTGCTCCACTTTTTGGTTTGCTTCCAGTCTAAGTTTGGTGTGGGTTTTTCTTTTGTTTGCCTCTTCTTGGGCAAATTTAGTTGGCATTCATGGTGGGTGTCTTTTAGGTTCTGGTTGAACCCCTCTTACAAGTTATAGTATTACAAGACGCATAGGGGACCGGTGGATTACTTGAGGAGTGTGGAGTAGGCTCAACATCACATAACAAGGTGGAAAAGGGGTGTCAGGCTACATTGTATTAGGTTTTGTTTTGTTGTGGTTATGTTCCCCCAGAAGAGGTTTAAGCGGTGCAGAGATGAGGTATACCCTTTTAGAGGTCTGCCCATCTGTGTATGTCTGTCTGTCCAGGAGAGCCTTCTTTTCTTCCATTACAGAGGTGGAGGTGCCTCACGTATAGAGACAGATTTATTGGGCTGTTCCCCCGAGTCTCCCAGGCTCTTCAGTGTGTGCGTGTGCGTGTGTGTCGGGGAGAGTGGAGCTCGGGAGAGGGCTGGACGTGTTTCCACTGCTAATGATGACAGGGAGAAGAGAACCACAGATACGTCAGACAGAATCCTACAGCCTTATAGCCCTTAGCCTTGCCCTGGTACAGATGTCTTTGACTGACTTATACCAGCCAGACATGTACAGTAAGAACCCCATTATTTATGATTTCTCTCTCATACATTGTACTATAATGTCAATGTCCCTTGGCACATTTGGTACTAGTGGTATACATTTTGTAATTATTTCTGATATACAGTACCACTCAAAGTTTGGACACACCTACTTGTTCAAGGGTTTTTCTTTATTTTGACTATTTTCTACATTGTAGAATAATAGTGAAGACATCACAACTATGAAATAACACATATAGAATCATGTAGTAACCAAACAAGTGTTAAACACATCAACATATGTGACCGACCGGCTCAAATCGATCTTACATGTTAAAATGTTTAATTGTGTTTTTTACGTTGCATAAAAGTAGAGACTCAGAGTTAGAAAACAGTATATCATACACTACAGTTGAGGAACATTGGGAAAGTAATTCTGCTTTGAAAGTTGATCAACTTCTGAACTCACTTTTGAGAAAATGGCCTTTGAATATTTTGGTACTACTATTGGAGAGCCATTCTTTGTCTACACCCATTTCCAGACATCTGTGAGAGAGAACAGCTCACTAAACATTACTCGTTCTAGCAGAGCTGGTTAGACTGTTATGTAATTCAGAGCGTTGGTGACAGCAACTATGCTATCAGATTGTCCATTTGTAAATTCAGAGCGTTTTGCTTTCAGAGCGCACACCGGACGTAAATTGATCAGATATTCTGCACTCTCTGGCACACTCAGACGAGAGTGCTCGCAAATCGGAGTAGATGGTCAGACTGAATTGACGGACGCAATGGTTACTTGCATAGTGGAGTCTTTTGTTAAGACATGTAGCCAGGTAAACAATAAACCATAATCACAACTCATGACGTTACTATCCTGCATGAATACACAGGTATCTAACCAACCAGGTTCAATGTTAGTTAGCTATCATTAGACTATAGCTAGCTAAACAAATGGCTCTGAGATTCAAAAATAAGGCCATACACATAACGTTAGGTAAACAATGCACCATAATAATCACAACTCATGATGTTCATTATTCATTCATAACTGCACGGCCAGGCACGATTCCAACACCACCATTAAGTTTGCTGATAACACAACAGTGGTAGGCCTGATCACCAACAATGTCGAGGCAGCATATAGGGATGAGGTCAGAGACCTGGCCATTGGGTGCCAGGACAACAACCTCTCCCTCAACGTGATCAAGACTAAGGAGATGATTGTGGACTACAGGAAAAGGAGGACCGAGCATGCCCCCATTCTCATCGACTGGGCTGTAGTGGAGCAGGTTGAGAGCTTCAAGTTCCTTGGTGTCCACATCACCAACAAACTATCATGGTCAGGAGACTGAAAAGATTTGGCATGGATCTTCAGATCCTCAAAATGTTATACTGGTTGCATAACTGCCTGGAATGGCAACTGATCTGCATCTGACCGCAAGGCACTACATAGGGTAGTATGTACGGCCCAGTACATTACTGGGGCCAAAGTTCCTGCCATCCAGGACCTCTATTCCAGGCGGTGTCAGAGGATTGTCAAAAATTGTCAAAGACTCCAGCCACCCTAGTCATAGACTGGTCTCTCTGCTACCACATGGCAAGCGGTACCGGAGCGCCATGTTTAGGTCCAAGAGGCTTCTAAACAGCTTCTACCCACAAGCCATAAGACTCCTGAACAGCTAATCAAACGGTTACACAGATTATTCACATTGTCCCCCCTATTTAACGTTGCTGCTACTCTCTGTTATTATCTACGCATAAGGCACTTTAATAACTCTAACTACATGTATATTTTACCTCAATTTCCTTGACTAACTGGTGCCCCCGCACATTGACTCTGTACCGATACCCCCTGTGTATAGCCTCGCAATTGTTATTTTGCTGCTGCTCTTTAATTATTTGTTACTTTTATTTCTTATTTTTCTTTAGGTGTTTTTCTTTAAACTGCATTGTTGGTTCACAGCTTGTAAGTCGGCATGTCATTGTAAGGTCTACTACACCTGTTGTATTTGGCACATGTGACAAATTACATTTGATTTGATTTACTGCCTTGCATGAATCTGCAGGTATCTATCCAACCAGGTTCAATGTGAGCTAGCTGACATTATACTATAGCAAGCCAAGCAAATGGCTCTTTTTGTCAACATTAGAAACATGTAATATCTGAACATGTAGCTAGCTAGACGATCTTACCCGTATACTTCATTCATGGTTGGAGTGTCTCCTGTCGGATGCCATGGTTGCCCTTAGTTTTAAGATGTAATCCCTAGACAGGTTTTTTCTCCATCTCCTTAGCTATCATACTCTAATTCCACGGATTTCAAAACTCAGTCCTCCAGAAAGTGGAGAGCAACACCTATGCAGTTTTAATACACAATACATAAAAAATATGCGTTAAACAGGATTAACTAGACATACTAACCAGCTCAAATTGACAGAAGCGCGCTATATGGCAGACCACTCATTATCTCAGCCAATCATGGCTAGCAGGAAGGTTGCTGACTTTTTCTTTGGCTTGACCAACTAGGCTCATAATTTAATAATTTAATTAATATTTACAGATGGCATAAAAGTTTGTTATAATTTTTTTAATGAATTAACCTTCCTTTAACTAGGCAAGTCAGTTAAGAACAAATTCATATTTACAATGACGGCCTAGGAACAGTGGGATAACTGCCTCGTTCAGGGGCAGAACGACAGATTTTACCTTGTCAGCTCGGTGATTCGATCTAGCAATCTTTCAGTTACTGGCCCAATGGTTTAACCACTAGGATAACTGCAGCCACATTAAGGGACATGAAAGTTCACATTTTCGAGAAGGCATTTCTGCCCAAAACCACATTTTGATTAAAAAAAAATGTGTTTACATTCAAACGGCTCTCCTGTGAAGTAGTGACCCGCAACATACGCCTAGCTTCCTGAAACGGTCACATATGAGATTCTTCAAAGCAGCCACCCGTTGCCTTGATGACAGCTTTGCACACTTTTGGCATTTTCTTTATTTTGACTATTTTCTACGTTGTAGAATAATAGTGAAGACATCAACGCTCTGAAATTACAAATGGAATCATGTAGTAACCAAAAAAGTGTTAAACAAATCAATATATTTTATAATTGAGATTCTTCAAATAGCCACCCTTTGCCTTAGTAGCCCTTACACAGCCTGGAGGTGTGTTGGGTCTTGTCTTGTTGAAAAACGAATCATAGTCCCACTAAGCTCAAACGATTTGGGATGGCGTACCACTGCAGAATGCCGTGGTAGCCATGCTGGTTAAGTGTGCTTTGAATTCTAAAGAAGTGGATGACAGTTTCACAAGCATAGCACCCCCACACCTCCTCCATGCTTCAAGGTGGGAACCATACAAATCAAATCAAATCTAATTTTATTTGTCACATACACATGGTTAGCAGATGTTAATGCGAGTGTAGCGAAATGCTTGTGCTTCTAGTTCCGACAATGCAGTAATAACCAACAAGTAATCTAACTAACAATTCCAAAACTACAGTCTTATACACAGTGTAAGGGGATAAAGAATATGTACATAAAGATTTATGAATGAGTGATGGTACAGAGCAGCATAGGCAAGATACAGTAGATGGTATCGAGTACAGTATATACATATGAGATGAGTATGGAGATGAGATGTTTCTGTTACTTGAACTCTGTGAAGCATTTATTTGGGCTGCAATTTCTGAGGCTGGTAACTCAAATTAACATATCCTCTGCAGCAGAGTAACTCTGGGTCTTCCTTTCCTGTGGCAGTCCTCATGAGAGCCAGTTTCATCATGGCGCTTGATGTTTTTTGAGACTGCACATTGTCCGGATTGACTGACCTTCATGTCTTAAAGTAATGATGGACTTTTGTTTCTCTTTGCTTATTCGAGCTGTTCTTGCCATAATATGGAATTGGTCTTTTACCAAATAGGGCTATCTTCTGTATACCACCCCTACCTTGTCACAACAGAACTGATTGGCTCAAACGCATTAAGAAGAAACAAAATTCCACAAATGAACTTTTAACAAGGCACACCTGTTAATTGAAATGCATTCCAGGTCATGAAGCTGGTTGAGAGAATGCCAAGCATGTGCAAAGCTGTCAAGGAAAATGATGGCTACTTTGAAGTATCTCAAATATAAAATATATTTTGATTTGTTTAACACATTTTTGGTTACCGCATGATCCCATGTGTGTTAATTCATAGTTTTGATGTCTTCACTATTATTCTACAATGTAGAAAATAGTCCAAATAAAGAAAAACCCTTAGGTTTGAGTAGGTGTGCCCAATCTTTTGACTGGTACTGTATAATTCTGTATCTAGAACCCTGCTACACACTAAGAAAAGAGGGTTCTTCAAGGGTTCTTTGCGAATGGTGATGGTTCTTAAAGAACTCTTTTAGTCAATGGTTATTTGCCATTCACAAAAGGGCTCTTTTCTCTATTAATGCTAATTAAAATGTAGGGTCAGTGGCTCATTAGAATATCCTGGGGCGTGGTTTGTGTACAGCTAATTTTGTGCAATGACACTGAGTGAGTGTCATTCCAGCTTATCTACTCTGTTGTGTTATGCTATTATATTTGATATATGATTATGGTTACTGTGACAGTGTTTTGTGAAGTACTCATGTATGGCCTTGTGTCAACTGAGAATGGTTGACTAAGTCAGTAGTTCTCAAGTCTCTCCTCAGGGGAACCCCAGATGTTCCAGAACTAGCACAACCTAATTCAACTTGTTAATAAACAAAATAATAAAACCTATAAATTTATAACAATATAATTTGGATAACCAGAATAAAACATCCTTTATAGTTATTTTAAAGGATCTACAAAGAACTAGTCATGGGAAACATTGGCTTTCTTAATGCTTCGGAGCTTTCATCAAATTGTGCCGAAAAACAATTACTCTGAGCTTCATTATCGGTTTAAAATGCATATTAGTGACATGTGCTTGTCAACAATAAATAGCCACGTGTGATTATCACATGGACATTTTTATACTATATAGTACCAAATAGGGGTTATTTGGATGTAGCCATATGTGATCCCTTTTCGGTGCTATATAGAACCTTTTTTTGAAGGTTCTATAAAGAACCACGCTCATAAGGTTCTAAATTGAACTTGGATGGGCTATCGAGTGGCGCAGCGGTGTAAGGCACTGCATCTAATTGCAAGAGGCATCACTGTAGTCCCTGGTTTGAATCCAGGCTGCATCACATCCGGCTGTGATTGGGAGTCCCATAGAGCGGCACACATTTGGCCCAACATTGTCCAGGTTTGGCCGGGGTAGGCCATCATTGTAAATAAGAATTTGTTCTTAACTGACTTGTCTAGTTAAATTACATTTAAAAAAGGGTTCTATGAAGAACCATCAATGAAAGTTTCACTGTCACACCAAAAAAAGGGTTCTGCTATGGTTACAAATTCCAAAGAAACTTTGCTTAATATGTACATTACTGTAAAGAAGTGCTTTCTTTACAGTAATATACTGTTAACGCAAAGTTACTTTGGAATTTATGGTAACATACTGTAACTTTTTTTACAGTGAGTAACAGGTTGGCTGCCAGTAAGTTACCATAAAAATAAGTACCGTAATTGCTGGACTATTAAGCACACCTGAATATAAACCGCACCCACTGAATTATTACAAATATGTATTTTGTACATAAATACACCGCAGATGTCTATAAGCCGCAGGTGCCTACTGGTACATTGAAACAAATTAACTTGGTCACTATCTTCCTCCTCCTGTGCACTGAAACCACTGAAGTCATCTCCTTCGGTGTCGTAGATGAATAGCCTCAGAATTGCTTCATCCGATGTTGGATCTTTTTCATTGTCGCTCTCGTCATTTTCATCCGGAGGCAAATACCCCGCTGAGCTCATGCTGCCCCTTCAACACGCAGCAGTCCAGCCTTTCGAAACCCGTTGATGATAGTGGATTTTTTGACAATGCTCCACGCTGTCAGGACCCACTGGCAGACTTGACCATAAGTTGCTCTTCGCATGCAGCCCATTTAGTGAAGGATTTCTCCCCACTTGTCATCCAAGACTCCCACTGAACAAGGAGCGCCACCTTAAATGCACAATTTACACTGATGTCGAGTGGCTGCAAATACTTTGGGCCATCTGCTTTTCTTCCCTCTGAAAGCCTTTGTCGTCTTTTTGCACTGAGTCAGTTCCTCACGCTGCTTTCCAACGTCTTATCATCGACTCATTAAGGCCAAGCTCCCGTGCAGCAGCTCTCTTTCCTTTTCCAACAGCCAGATCGATCGCCTTCAACTTGAAAGCTGCATCATATGCATTTCTCCGTGTCTTTGCCATGATGAGGGTGACAAAATTACTACCGTAATCAGAATGATGGGAAGTTTGAGCGCGCTCGATTTACGTCACATTATGTGACGGTGCTCAGTTTTTTTGGCGGCGTGAATCTTGTGAAAGTGGGAAAAATCCATAAATTAGCTGCGTCATTGTATAAACCGCGAGGTTCAAAGCGTGGGAATGAAGTAGCGGCTTATAGTCCAGCAATTACGGTACACTTTTCACTGTCTCTGGAAAAGCTGGGGGTCGCCGAGGAGAGAATTGAGAACCACTGATTTAATCAAGGGCACCAGGGCATATGTGATCCTTTCAAAATGAACCGTCACTGGCTATTGTCATATTAAACATGTACTTGCATAACACAGCAGATTAGATCCACTGGAATGACACTCAATCACAGTTGCACAAAAAAAGATGTGAGCAAACCACACACCAAAATATTCGTATGAGCCACCGTCCCTACATTTGAATTATCACAAAAAGAGGAATGAACCCTTTTCTGAACTGCAAAGAACCATTGAAGGCCTCAAAGGGTTCTTTGAGTCATTATGGTCCCACATAGGACCATCACCCTTCCAAAAGAACCCTTGAGGGATTATTTTCTAAATGTGTAGCCACTGCATTATAATTGATGGCTGTTATTGAGGATTGGAAATACAGCTGCTATTCCAGGGTCTAAAATACTTACATTTACCTGGAATTGTGGTGAAAGAGATGGGTAAGTGCACCCCAGAGTAAGTGCACCCCAGAGGTAAATGCATAAAGCTGCATATATCTGAGCTGTCAGTCACACAAGGGCTCACACACACACACACACACACACACACACACACACACACACACACACACACACACACACACACACACACACACACACACACACACACACACACACACACACACACACACACGCACGCAATCACAAACACACACACACACAGACACACACACACACACAGATCTATGTCCTTCAATTTGAGGTGCAGTTTCCATTCTCCATCGCGTGCTGTGATGTTGTTCCTCTCCACAGTGAAACTCAAAGAAATAAGGGTTGTTCTCAGATCGTTCATTGCTAATGACAATTGAAGGCCAGCTACTTGTATTGTACTAACATCGACAACTACTGAAACAAAACCTTTCTTTCGTTTTCTGCTACTGTACTCTTGAGTGTGTTCCTTTCAGTTCAGTTGTTTCTGAACAGTAGTAGAATCTTGGAATCATGTCAACGTTATCTTACAATGTAGATGTAGTGTTCTAGTCATTTAGCAGACGCTCTTATCCAGAGCGACTTACAGGAGAAATTAGGGTTCGGTGGCTTGCTCAAGGGCACACCGACAAATTTTTCACCTAGTCGGCTCTGGGATCCAAACCAGCCCAAACACAGTTTCCTGTGTTTATTTCCAGTACTTTATGCCTATAGTGTTAACTTCTGTTCTGTGTGTGGATGTGTCAGCTTTTTCTGTGCTGAATATATCTCTGTCTGAGCCAGGCTGGGAGAGCATAAGGATGCTTCTCAGGCCTTGATGTTGCTGCTGAGTTCTTCGTTTCAGACCATCCAACGCTCTGAAAAGCTATGTAATGAATTCACATTATTTTGTGCTGCAGCAGTGTTAAACCAGCTAGTTTTGTGGGGTTTGCACACTGTAAGCAGTTCTGTATTTTTGGACTTCAAACTCACTGGGTTGGAGTCAAGGCCCAATATAGCCTTCTGGTCAAAATGTCGCAATGAACTATAGACCCCTTTCCAGTACACGACAAACTGACGTCATGTACAGATGTGCACAACTCTTGACTGCAGTAAGAAAGCCATTGCCATCTGCGCCCTTTCAACATTATTACTTCCAAACAAGATAACTTTATGTGGGGGTTCTCATACAACGCTCACAACGATGTTTTGATTCTTGCTTGAATATTATATTTGGTTGTGATCTTTGCAAAATAACGATTTTGGATGCAGAAGTTAGCTAGAATGTTAACACTCATTGATATAGGCTATAGCACAAATCTAGCCAGAGAGACATTTTACTGGTTGAAGTAGACATTTTTGAAGTATAATGCAGTTGATTTGTTATGATGACAAAAAAACAAGCCATACAATCTAATTACAATCCAAAAAGTTGTGTGAAATGCACTCATGAGCAACATGTAAATAGAGGCTTTTTGTTGTTGTTGTTGTTGTTGTTGTTGCTTGTTGCCAGCGTTCTATAAGAACTCCCCGTGTTCTTCCACCATCTTGCAATGTTTTCCAACACAGGAAAGGGTCTAAATGGAAGCATTAAATAATGTGCGGCTATTTCCATCCCTATTCCAGTCATATTGTTCATGTCATAATCGTGGCTTGTCGAGCGCGCTCTCCGTTAGTGTTGTCACGATACCAGAATTTTGACTTCGACACCAGATTCAGTGTCACGATACTCGATACCATCACCATGCTCAATACCAAAATGATACCACAACGGTACCCCGGCAACAACAGAAAAGAAGGTATATTAGCCAACGTCACAGAATGGCACTCGATCTGGAGAGATGAACTCAGCTAATGCTGTTTAATCGTTAGGCGTCTTTTGAGTTCAGTCTGTATTCTTTTTGCAGAGAAAGCCATGTATGCATCAATTCATCAATTATCCAATAATAAAATCCATTTCAATTGTTTTTAACAATGTAACTACATAGTAACATACTGATAATAATATATTTGAACGGTAAACCTCTATTTATAAACTAGGTAACTCAAGATGTAGCCTAGGCCTATTCACAATACAGGTGAATGCATCTTCAATAGGAGTGTGTGCCTGCATTGAGTTGTTGAGCTTGTTTTGACTGGTTTCATGGGGCTACAGATAAAAAGCAATCCGTTTCCTTTTCATTTGGGACCATAACGCAAAATATGCAGACTTTAAAAACTTCGTTCATTCACTTGATCATCTCTCTCACGCAGAGATACTGGTAAAAAAAAAAGTATCTTTGCCTCATGTCTCCTTCACCGAATCAACTGGCTCTGCATGCAAAGCTGGGTAAAGAGACAGCGCACACTGTTATGATATAAGACATTGCCATTTCTATGAACAATGTGTTGATCACTATTATCAAAAATAAGTCCCCCAAAAATGTACGATTGCTTGTCGTCTGTAGCCCCATGATTAAGTAAATGAATAAAGTTGTGAAAATCTGCATATCTTGTGTTCGTTCTGGTTCGCAGAAGTCTCGGCATGCTCTGCCACACTACTCTCCGTGTTGTTAACTCGTTATTATGTCCTCTGCCGCTAACTGTGTCTTGTTGAGAGTTATCGCTAGCTCTTTACGAGGTGGGGAAACACTGCACTCATCATCACGTTCTGAGAACCCCTCTTCTCCATTCTAAAGGTACATGGTTTAGTCCTGTTAGGTAGCTATTAGATGCTGATCCGAAGATTACTACTCGACCACGTAGGAACCTTGGAAGAAGTGCTCTCAGAATTGTCATGTGTCTTATTTCCTGGACTAATAATGTAATGGTCAATTCAGTGTAGTGAATTGGTCATGATGAGTAATCTAGTGGTTTTATAAAGTTATGCTCAGTCCTGGATGTCAGTTTTACATCTGGGTTAGGTAATCGTGACCTGGATGGGGAGTTTATGCACGGTGCATGTTTCCTATGTTCTATTCAAATACAGGGCATTTGCCTGCATGCTTTTATCAGAGCTCTGTTTAACTGTCCATAACACACACAGAAACAGATGACCACACATACAAACGCACACACACAGACACACAGACACACACACACACATTCCATATCAGATTGAGCAGGATCTGAGAGAAGTCCTGCCCAGAGAGACAGAGAGAGAGAGAGAGAGAGGGCAGGGGAGCAAGCAAACCCTACCATCCTCTCCACTGTGCTATTCTCATTCTGAGCCATCATCCTCCCTTCATCCCACCGCCCGCTGGAGACTTAGCACCGGCTCACTGGCCAGAACCGGCTCCACCAGGGGTTACCAGGAGCTTACTGGCGGCATGAGCCCATACGGGAAACGGTGCACCACTGCCCAACAGCGACCCTCTACCGTCCTGCCCTACAGCTGACACCGTGATGTTTTCTGAACCGTGGTCTCACTGCCACAAAAAACATTCATATTAACTCTGATTTTATATTGAGAACATGTTGATGATTTTCTGATGTTCTATTTGTTTGCATTAGAATATCTGCCGCAGAGAAGGAGGAAACGCTGATGGACCATGTCAGGTGTGAACGCAGTGAGCTTCACTTACTTCTCTATCCCTTATTAGATCCAACACAGAGGGAAGGTAGAGGTGTGTGTGTGTGTGTGTGTGTGTGTGTGTGTGTGTGTGTGTGTGTGTGTGTGTGTGTGTGTGTGTGTGTGTGTGTGTGTGTGTGTGTGTGTGTGTGTGTGTGTGTGTGTGTGTGTGCGTGTGTGTGTGTGTGTCCACTCGCCACACCTGAGCAGTGTTAGCACATTTTACTGCCACCTGGTGCAGCACAAGGCACTGATCTAGTACGCTGCTCCGGGACTAGACTATAGCCAGGAGCTGAAGATACAAGAGTATAATCAAGTCTTAATTACCATTCACCACCCTCTCTCTGTCTGTGTCTACCCCTTCTCTCTCTCTGTCTCTGAGTTCTAACTGTTTTATACTTGGGTTCTTAAAGCTGGCTGTGCATGGGCTATTTAATCTCTCTCTCCCTTTCTCTGTTTGAGTTCTAACCACTTAACTGTTTTTAACCCGGGTCCTTTAAACTGGGCTATTTATTTATTTAATCTCTCTCTCTCTCTCTCTCTCTCTCTCTCTCTCTCTCTCTCTCTCTCTCTCTCTCTCTCTCTCTCTCTCTCTCTCTCTCTCTCTCTCTCTCTCTCTCTCTCTCTCACACACACACAAGCTTATTTCATTCTTTAATGTGTCTGTGGACAGCTTGGGGCACTGAGCGTGTCAGACCTGGTGTTTAACAGCCTGCCTTTGCTCACAGGCCATAGCAAATCAGTTATTGATACTCATGCTGCAATGGAAATCAAGCCTCCGTGTGTTATTTAGCTACAATTCCACCATGTTCACTGACTTATGGTAAAAGCAATCAAATCATCTGAAGTGAATAATAAGCATTTATATTTCAAAGCCAAGAGACATAGTATTTAACATCTCAACTCCATGAGCTTCAAAAGAGATGCTTACTTTCCCTCAAACTAGAAATGACACAAAAAATATATATATATCAAAATAAGTGTGTTGCTATAGTAATTCAGCTTACTTGCCACAGTGTGTGTACCTGTTGCCCATCACCAAGTGTAGCCAGCTCTGGAAAGTAAACAACATACACAGCAAATTTGGGATGAGAATTTTAACACCCACAGTGTTAAACTAACACTTTTCAAAGTGTCAATAAATACCATGGATAAATTCTTTAAACTTTCTCAGTGTTAGGGAATTAACACCTGTGGTGTTACGTAACCCATTTTGGGGTGTTGTTTCAACACTGCATTTGCATATTTATATCCCAGGGTGCCTTTCGAGTGAATTTTAGCAGTACCCGTACCAACCATGACTGTGTACGCTAGTGACAGAGACATGATTTTTGCTTTTATTGGCTTTCATTCCTGTAGCCTTCACCAAGTGATTATTTTATTGTTTATGGCAATATATTGCTTTTTTTTACTATACCATAATTCAACAACATAGGTTTACCCTAACAGAGTGGCCTGAAACTACTGGTGTTCATGCCACATCAGCAAGTCATATTTCAAATCAAATCAAATCAAATCAAATCAAATTTTATTTGTCACATACACATGGTTAGCAGATGTTTATGCGAGTGTAGCGAAATGCTTGTGCTTCTAGTTCCGACAATGCAGTGATAACCAACAAGTAATCTAACTAACAATTCCAAAACATGCGGTTTACTGGTTTACAAAGAGTCATATTATTCCTATTGGAATCCAGACCGAGCAACATGTACTTTAAGAATAGTACAGGGATTGAATTGAATAAGTAACTGAACATGGAACAAAACAAGAAACACGAGTCGGGTACAGACATGAAACACAGGAACAGAAGCAATAACACCTGGGGAAAGAACCATAGGGAGTGACAGATACATTTCAATTCAGTTTTTCCACAATTCCTGACATTTAATCCTAGTAAAAAGTCCCTGTTTTGATTCAGTCAGGATCCCCACTTCATTTTAAGAATGTGAAATGTCAGAATAATAGTAGAAAGAGAGATCTGTTTCAGCTTGTATTTCTTTCATCACATTCCCAGTGGTCAGAAGTTCACACACACTCAATTAGTATTTGGTAGCATTGGCTTTAAATTGTTTAACTTGGGTCAAACTTTTCAGGCAGCCTTCCACAAGCTTCCCACAATAAGTAGGGTGAATTTTGGCCCATTCCTCCTGACAGAGCTGGTGTATCTGAGTCAGGTTTGTGGGCCTCCTTTCTCGTACACACTTTTTCAGTTCTGCCCACACATTTTCTATAGGATTGAGTTCAGGGCTTTGTGGTGGCCACTCCAATACCTTGACTTTGTTGTCCTTAAGCCATTTTTTCACAAATTTTGCCACACCAGTCCCTCCTGCAGCAAAGCACCCCCACAACATGATGCTGCCACCCCCTTGCTTCATGGTTGGGATGATGTTCTTCGGGCTTGCAAGCCTCCCCCTTTTCCCTCCAAACATAATGATGGTCATTGGTAGTGTTGGGGTCAGGTATCTATGGTAGTGGTGGGGTCAGGCAGCTATGGTAGTGGTGGGGTCATGCAGTTATGGTACTGTTGGGGTCAGGCAGCTATGGTAGTGGTGGGGTCATGCAGTTATGGTAGTGGTGGGGTCATGCAGCTATGGTAGTGGTGGGGTCAGGCAGCTATGGTAGTGGTGGGGTCAGGCAGCTATGGTAGTGTTGGGGTCAGGCAGCTATGGTAGTGTTGGGTCAGGGAGCTATGGTAGTGTTGGGGTCAGGCAGCTATGGTAGTGTTGGGGTCAGGCAGCTATGGTAGTGGTGGGGTCAGGCAGCTATGGTAGTGGTGGGGTCATGCAGTTATGGTAGTGTTGGGGTCAGGCAGCTATGGTAGTGTTGGTCAGGCAGCTATGGTAGTGTTGGGGTCAGGCATCTATGGTAGTGGTGGGGTCAGGCAGCTATGGTAGTGGTGGGGTCATGCAGTTATGGTACTGTTGGGGTCAGGCAGCTATGGTAGTGGTGGGGTCATGCAGTTATGGTAGTGTTGGGGTCAGGCAGCTATGGTAGTGGTGGGGTCAGGCAGCTATGGTAGTGGTGGGGTCAGGCAGCTATGGTGGTGGGGTTAGGCAGCTATGGTAGTGGTGGGGTCAGGCAGCTATGGTGGTGGTGGGGTCAGGCAGCTATGGTGGTGGTGGAGTCAGGCAGCTATGGTGGTGGTGGAGTCAGGCAGCTATGGTGGTGGTGGAGTCAGGCAGCTATGGTAGTGTTGGGGTCAGGCAGCTATGGTAGTGGTGGGGTCAGGCAGCTATGGTAGTGGTAGGGTCAGACAGCTATGGTGGTGGGTTTAGGCAGCTATGGTAGTGTTGGGGTCAGGCAGCTATGGTGGTGGTGGGGTCAGGCAGCTATGGTAGTGGTGGGGTCAGGCAGCTATGGTGGTGGGTTTAGGCAGCTATGGTAGTGGTGGCGTCATGCAGCTATGGTAGTGGTGGGGTCAGGCAGCTATGGTGGTGGTAGGGTCAGGCAGCTATGGCAGTGGTAGGGTCAGGCAGCTATGGCAGTGGTAGGGTCAGGCAGCTATGATAGTGGTGGGGTCAGGCAGCTATGGTGGTGGTAGGGTCAGGCAGCTATGGCAGTGGTAGGGTCAGGCAGCTATGGTGGTGGTGGCGTCATGCAGCTATGGTAGTGGTGGGGTCAGGCAGCTATGGTGGTGGTAGGGTCAGGCAGCTATGGCAGTGGTAGGGTCAGGCAGCTATGGCAGTGGTAGGGTCAGGCAGCTATGATAGTGGTGGGGTCAGGCAGCTATGGCAGTGGTAGGGTCAGGCAGCTATGGTAGTGGTGGGGTCAGGCAGCTATGATAGTGGTAGGGTCAGGCAGCTATGGTAGTGGTAGGGTCAGGCAGCTATGATAGTGGTAGGGTCAGGCAGCTATGGCAGTGGTAGGGTCAGGCAGCTATGGTAGTGGTGGGGTCATGCAGCTATGGTAGTGGTGGGGTCAGGCAGCTATGGTAGTGGTAGGGTCAGACAGCTATGGTAGTGGTGGCGTCATGCAGCTATGGTAGTGGTGGGGTCAGGCAGCTATGGTAGTGGTAGGGTCAGACAGCTATGGTAGTGGTAGGGTCAGGCAGCTATGGTAGTGGTAGGGTCAGACAGCTATGGTAGTGGTGGGGTCAGGCAGCTATGGTAGTGGTAGGGTCAGACAGCTATGGTAGTGGTGGGGTCATGCAGCTATGGTAGTGGTGGGGTCATGCAGCTATGGTAGTGGTGGGGTCAGGCAGCTATGGTAGTGGTAGGGTCAGACAGCTATGGTAGTGGTGGGGTCATGCAGCTATGGTAGTGGTGGGGTCAGGCAGCTATGGTAGTGGTAGGGTCAGGCAGCTATGGTAGTGGTGGGGTCAGGCAGCTATGGTAGTGGTGGGGTCAGGCAGCTATGGTAGTGGTGGGGTCAGGCAGCTATGGTAGTGGTAGGGTCAGACAGCTATGGTAGTGGTGGGGTCAGGCAGCTATGGTAGTGGTAGGGTCAGGCAGCTATGGTAGTGGTGGGGTCAGGCAGCTATGGTAGTGGTAGGGTCAGACAGCTATGGTAGTGGTGGGGTCATGCAGCTATGGTAGTGGTGGGGTCATGCAGCTATGGTAGTGGTGGGGTCAGGCAGCTATGGTAGTGGTAGGGTCAGACAGCTATGGTAGTGGTGGGGTCATGCAGCTATGGTAGTGGTGGGGTCAGGCAGCTATGGTAGTGGTAGGGTCAGGCAGCTATGGTAGTGGTGGGGTCAGGCAGCTATGGTAGTGGTGGAGTCAGGCAGCTATGGTAGTGGTGGGGTCAGGCAGCTATGTTCGTGGTGGGGTCAGGCAGCTATGGTGGTGGTGGGGTCAGGCAGCTATGGTGGTGGTGGGGTTAGGCAGCTATGGTAGTGTTGGTCAGGCAGCTATGGTAGTGGTGGGGTCAGGCAGCTATGGTGTAGGTGGGGTTAGGCAGCTATGGTAGTGGTGGGGTCAGGCAGCTATGGTAGTGGTGGGGTCAGGCAGCTATGGTGAAGGCAGTGACATACATGCAAACACACACGTACACACACACTCCCACACACTCCCATGTGTGCACTGGGACACACACAGAGCGTACTGGCATACTGGCATGAGTGTCACATTCAGTGATTTTGTGTGTGTGTGTGTGTGTGTGTGTGTGTGTGTGTGTGTGTGTGTGTGTGTGTGTGTGTGTGTGTGTGTGTGTGTGTGTGTGTGTGTGTGTGTGTGTGTGTGTGTGTGTGTGTGTGTGTGTGTGTGTGTGTGTGTGTGTGTGTGTGTGTGTGTGTGTGTGTGTGTGTGTGTGGCTGAGGCTTTGGTCCATTAGCGCTGACTCTCTCTGACCCTCTCTCATGACATCTCACCACTCTCTTTGACCTCTGATCCCTCTTTATGACATCTCTTGAACTCTGACTCCTCTTTACACCCCTGAGGCTAACAAGCATCAGGCTGACTCACACATAGCATAGAGATATCCCTGACAGGACTACTGTAGTCTTTCCTCATAGAGGACACACATCCCTCCTGTGCTTTTCGAATTGTATAGCAAATAGTTAACTGTTTTGTTTTGTTCTGTTATCTTCTCATCTGTTCTGTTCTCATCTGTTCTGTTCTCATCGATTCTGTACTCATCGATTCTGTTCTCCACTGTTCTGTTCTCATCGATTCTGTTTTGTTCTTTTCTCATCTGTTCTTTTCTCATGTGTTCTCATCTGTTCTCATCTATTTGCATCTGTTATCAGTTCTCATCTGTTCTGTTTTCATCTGTTCTGTTCTCTTCTCATCTGTTCTGTTCTGTACTCATCTGTGTTGTTTGCTCCTCTTTTCTCATCTTCTCTTTTCTCCTCTCCTCTCCCCTCCTCCTGCATGCTTCTCCTAGTGGCATATGTGTGTAAAGTACAGTACTGCAGGACTCTTCATCTGTCATACTTCTAGTAAAACCTTGAGAGTGCAGTGTGTTGTTGGAGCTTGGCTGATACTGCCCCTACTGCACTTCAGAACAGATTAAAAGATGGACGACTTTGTCTGGAGAATATTAGAAAAACATGAGATTTCAATTTTACTCTGAGCAGAGACCCATGGCTGCAGAGCGTAACTCGACCTGTTAACTAAAGAGGAAATCAATCTCATCCTGCCTTGTAGGGTGTTTCAAGGAGTTTAGGTCGTACTTTGCAAATGCACTGTAGGTGGTTCGGTGAACAACACAGACCTTGCCTGAGATTGGAAGCTCAAAATTAGACTTTAGCTCGCTGGCTAGCACGATTTTGAGCCATGCAGATGACCCAGGTTCAATACCCAGTCGGGTATTGGTCAGTTATGCAAAATCAGTAAACCTAGCATTGCCATAACCCCCCTGATAAGGGAGAAAAACTGTAATCCTCTTTACAACGGCTTTGAACACATTTTCCATTATTTCAATACCATCAAATACCCGGTATGGTGTGCATCCAACCTTGAATCAATGCTGCTCGAATTAAAGCCTGGAAATCTGATCTAGAGCCTTTTTAAACATCGATAAGCAGCCTCTAAAGCAGTGATAACGAAAAATGCCCTATGTCTCTCCCCTCTCTCTACCTCGCTCTCTCTGCTTCTCTCTCTTTCACTGTCTCTCCCCCTCCCTCTTTTTCCAACCCCCTCTCCCTTCATGTGTCACAGTTAATCGCGTCCCCCTCTAGCTCCCCCTTCCTGTTTCAACACCTGCTATATTGTGTGATCTGATTAAGATGTAAACGTGTTCAGTGGATGTTTTTTTTTTGCTGTGTAGCTAGGGCCCCACTCCATCACTCCTTATTGCACTGGGCCTTGGTCGTCTTGGCTTTGTAGCAGGCAGCTCAGAGGGACCGGCAAGGGGAAGATTGAATGGCTCTGTGGCTTAGCACGCTATTTCCTCTAATGCGTGCTGGGCTCCAAGGCTATCAAGGAGATTAATACTGGTCCGGGTCTGTTTGGAACGCTGGCATTTATTCTCTCCCAAAGTTCCGCCCGCTGGGGGGTACTTCCTCATTCCACATCCTCATACAACTGCAGGATTATTTTTCCCATCAGCACCCTGGTTGTCTGTGTTGTCTCCTTCTCTCTGTCTGGTTATGTCTGGCTCTTTCTCTGTCTAATTTTCTCTCTGTCTATCTCTCACTCTCTGTCTCTCTCTCTCTTTCTCTGTCTCTTCCAATGTCCTGAGACCTAAATAATTGTATTTGCTCCCCAAGTTAATGCCTAGGCTTTAGCTCAACATGCTAACCCAGTCTTGTCTCACGCAGATAACTTGGGTTCAAACCAAGTGACTTTACCATCAGTAACTTTACATCTGAACTCCAGACAACACACTGCTCTCTGCCTAGTCATGAAAGGTAAAATACGAGCTTATATAAAAAAAAAAACTACATTTGCCCACATCACTGGAAATACAATGAACATCTCCGCTGAATGGGTAAATAGCATTTGGCTCAGCAGAGCAGAGAGAGCTAGTGGTGTTTGGGTGTTTGATTCAGAGAGGTTGACAGGGTAAATAAAGCTGTATCCTCAGGTTATACAGACAGGTACATCCGGAGACATCTGGGACAGGACCAGGTGGAGCCTAAAGGGAAAATCAGCCTTGCTCCACTTAACATCTGTCATGGAGAAAGTCCCCGCTCTTGTTTCTTTAATACATTTTTTTCATAACTGGGAACCTATTTCTTTCTGCAGTGCAAGCATCCTGCAAATTGTATTTACAAAATGAATTTGGGGAAAGTTCAAGGTACACCCATTTTTTTTCTTCCACTTTCAATTTGCTGCCATATTTTTCTCCCATGCTGACGCCATGCACAGAAGCACGCGAAGTGAGTCTGTTTCTGGCCCACTTGGAGAGGCATTAAATTCAGCGCCATTTTCTCATCAATCAAGTGTTTGGGTGCTGCCAAGGCCTCACATGTAGCAGGGTGTCACAGTAAACTTCACCGCTCCTAATGATTCTAGGGTCACTTTTCTCTGGAAAGTCTAAAAAGCTCCATTTCAAAACGTGGTATACCTGGGTGCAAAAGTTTGTGGTTTTTCACTGCAGTATAAGAAAAAATACAATACATTTAACTTGGTCAAATGAGAACTTTGTTCTAGCACCTTTTAGCAAGAGGGTTATATTGGTTTACTCATTTTTTTATAGACTGGGAGCGTGAATATATTAGGCAAGTAGATATATTGAGGATGCGTTCAAACAGCAGTGTTTCCCCTAGGATTTTTTTTAGCAGCGCGGTTGGTTGTCTGCCAGAGGCATGCATCTCTGAATAGGGTTTGCTACACTTCTTGAATTACAACCTAGCTAGCTCGTTACCTTGGATGTTTCTTGGACAATCTGATGTTGTAAGGTATAACTCTGATCTTAAAAGCGCATCCCCGGTAAAAAAAAATGCAATAAAATTGCACGTGGCGATGCACCACTGCTAAACTAATATAGGGGAAAACTGAACAGACTGTAGTTAGATTTCATTCGTTGGTCTAACTCGAGGTGTCATAAAAAAAATCCCCTCCCCAATGTAAAACATATTTTCACATGATCCTTTCTCTGTACTGTAAAAAGAATTGCACACCTTCCCGCCTCATAGAATTAACTTAAAATCATGTTTATGACCACAAATAAACGTGAATATCGATTTTGCCATTCTTTTGTGGCACAGTCGATGCCACGCACGGGCTCAATTGTCGTGCAGGTGGCTGAGTTGGTAGAGCATTGCGTTTGCAACGCCAGGATAGTGGGTGCGATTCCCATGTAGGACCACTGTGATAATGTATGCTCTCACTACTGTAAGTTGCTCTGGAAAAGACTGTCTAAATGACTGAAAGGTAAATGTCTATACGGGCCAGAAGGATGAGGGTTTGCTGACAAGCTAACTCTCCCTGCCTGTTTCATTACACATTGATCAGAGCTGGCTGCAGACAATGAAATCAGATATAACATTTTTTTTTAAATAATCATATCAAATATATGAAATGACGTTTCCACCGACAGGTTTCTGTGCCAATGCCCCACATAACCCAATAAGCAAAGCATCATGGATTGCGTTTTCAGCACCACAATCAAATAAACAATGTTAATCTCACAAACAGAAAATAAGCCTACATGCCTCCCTACCTTGTACGCCTACCCAGTATTGAAGGCTTGGCTTGACAATGACATTACACGTTTTGTTGTTTTGTAATACAGTTGAAGTCGTAAGTTTACATACACCTGAGCCAAATATATTTAAACTCAGTTTTTCACAATTCCTGACATTTAATCCTAGTAAAAATTCCCTGTTTTAGGTCAGTTAGCATCACCACTTTATTTTAAGAATATGACATTTCAGAATAATAGTAGAGAGAATGATTTATTTCAGCTTTTATTTCTTTCATCACATTCCCAGTGGGTCAGAACTTTATATACACTCAATTAGTATTTGGTAGCATTGCCTTTAAATTGTTTAACTTGGGTCAAATATTTCGGGTAGCCTACCACAAGCTTCCCACAATAAATAGGGTGAATTTTGTCCCATTCCTCCTGACAGAGTTGGTGTAACTGAGTCAGGTTTGTGGGCCTCCTCGCTCGCACACTGTTTTTCAGTTCTGCCCAAACATTTTCTATAGGTTTGAGGTCAGGGCTTTGTGATGGCCACTCCAATACTTTGACTTTGTTGTCCTAAATCCATTTTTCCACAACTTTGGAACCATGCTTGGGGTCATTGTCCATTTGGAAGACCTATTTGCGACTAAGCTTTAACTTCCTGACTGATGTCTTGAGATGTTGCTTCAATATATCCACATCATTTTCCTGCCTCATGATGCCATCTACAGTGGGGCAAAAAAGTATTTAGTCAGCCACCAATTGTGCAAGTTCTCCCACTTAAAAATATGAGAGAGGCCTGTAATTTTCATCATAGGTACACTTCAACTATGACAGACAAAATGAGAAAAAAAATCCAGAAAATCACATTGTAGGATTTTTAATGAATTGATTTGCAAATTATGGTGGAAAATAAGTATTTAGTCAATAACAAAAGTGTATCTCAATACTTTGTTATACACCCTTTGTTGGCAATGACAGACGTCAAACGTTTTCTGTAAGTCTTCACAAGGTTTTCACACACTGTTGCTGGTATTTTGGCTCATTCCTCCATGCAGATCCCCTCTAGAGCAGTGATGTTTTGGGGCTGTTGCTGGGCAACACGGACTTTCAACTCCCTCCAAAGATTTTCTATGGGGTTGAGATCTGGAGACTGGCTAGGCCACTCCAGGACCTTGAAATGCTTCTTACGAAGCCACTCCTTCGTTGCCCGGGCGGTGTGTTTGGGATCATTGTCATGCTGAAAGACCCAGCCACGTTTCATCTTCAATGCCCTTGCTGATGGAAGGAGGTTTTCACTCAAAATCTCACGATACCTGCCCCCATTCATTCTTTCCTTTACACGGATCAGTCGTCCTGGTCCCTTTGCAGAAAAACAGCCCCAAAGCATGATGTTTCCACTCCCATGCTTCACAGTAGGTATGGTGTTCTTTGGATGCAACTCAGAATTCTTTGTCCTCCAAACACGACAAGTTGAGTTTTTACCCAAGAAAATATATTTTGGTTTCATCTGACCATGTGACATTCTCCCAATCTTCTTCTGGATCATCCAAATGCTCTCTAGCAAACTTCAGACGGACCTGGACATGTACTGGCTTAAGCAGGGGGACACGTCTACACACTGCAGGCGGCGTAGTGTGTTACTGATGGTAGGCTTTGTTACTTTGGTCCCAGCTCTCTGCATATCCAAAATGTATGACTGTAACTTGCTTTGTATGAAAGTGTCTGGTTAATGGCATATAGTCATAAACTAGGTCCCCCCGTGTAGTTCTGGGATTTTTGCTCACCGTTGTGATCATTTTGACCCCACGGGGTGAGATCTTGCGTGGAGCCCCAGATCGAGGGAGATTGTCAGTGGTCTTGTATGTCTTCCATTTCCTAATAATTTCTCCCACAGTTGATTTCTTCAAACCAAGCTGCTTACCTATTGCAAATTCAGTCTTCCCAGCCTGGTGCAGGTCTACAATTGTGTTTCTGGTGTCCTTTGACAGCTCTTTGGTCTTGGCCATAGTGGAGTTTGGAGTGTGACTGTTTGAGGTTGTGGACAGGTGTCTTTTATACTGATAACAAGTTCAAACAGGTGCCATTAATACAGGTAATGAGTGGAGGACAGAGGAGCCTCAAAGAAGAAGTTACAGGTCTGTGAGAGCCAGAAATCTTGCTTGTTTGTATGTGACCAAATACTTATTTTCCACCATAATTTGCAAATAAATTCATTAAAAATCCTACAATGGGATTTTCTGGATTTTGTTCTCTCATTTTGTCTTTCATAGTTGAAGTGTACCTATGATGAAAATTACAGGCCTCTCTTATCTTTTTAAGTGGGAGAATTTGCACAATTGGTGGCTGACTAAATATGTTTTTGCCCCACTGTATTTGTATGCACCAGTCCCTCTTGCAGCAAAGCACCCCCACAACATGATGCTGCCACCCCCGTGCTTCACGGTTGGGATGGTGTTCTTCGGGTTGCATGCCTCCCACCTTTTTCTTCCAAACATAACAATGGTCATTATGACCAAACAGTTCTCCAAGAGGACATTTATCCAAGAAGAATGATCTTTGTCCGCATGTTCAGTTGCAAAACGTAGTCTTGCTTTTTTTATGGCGGTTTTGGAGCAGTTGCTTCTTCCTTGCTAAGCAGCCTTTCAGGTTATGTCGATATAGGACTTGTTTTACTGTGGATATAGATACTTTTGTACCCGTTTCCTCCAGCATCTTCACAAGGTCATTTTCTGTTGTTCTGGGATTGATATGCACTTTTCGCACCAAAGTACGTTCATCTCTAGGAGACTGAACGCGTCTCCTTCCTGAGTGGTATGATGGCTGCGTGGTCCCATGGTGTTCATACTTGTGTACTATTGTTTGTACAGATGAATGTGGTACCTTCAGGCATTTTTGAAATTGCTCCCATGGATGAACCAGACTTGGGGGTCTACAATTGTTTTTCTAAGGTCTTGGCTGATTTCTTTTGATTTTCCCATGATGTCAAGCAAAGAGGTATTGCGTTTGAAGGTAGGCATTGAAATACATCCACAGGTACACCTCCAATTGACTCAAATGATGTAAATTAGCAGAAGCTTCTAAAGCCAAGACATCATTTTCTGGAATTTTCCAAGCTGTTTAAAGGCACAGTCAATTTAGTGTATGTAAACTTCTGACCCACTGGAATTGTGATACAGTGAATTATAAGTGAAATCATCTGTAAACAATTGTTGGAAAAATGACTTGTGTCATGCACAAAGTAGATGTCCTAACCTACTTGCCAAAACTATAGTTTGTTAACAAGAAATTAGTGAAGTGGTTGAATAAAGTGTATGTAAACTTCCGACATCAACTGTAGATATTTCACTTTCCAGTCCTCGAATGGCCCACTGCACAGTTTGGATACTGGAATTATATTTTGGATGACTGTGCGCGAATAGCCTTCAAGAGACTTGAAGTAACCTAATCAGATTATAACATTGTGACTGGTTGTGTTTATGCCACAGGCAAAAGGTCATCTGTTTTAAAAGTTAAATTATAAATATTACGGTTATTTTGAAGCGCTAGGTTCTAGGTATGCAAGGACCAGCCGCTCGGATCGTGGAGGAGGCAGGGCAGGGCGTGTGTTAAGTTTTCCTGATTAACTGGGCCTGCTAGGAGCATATGTGGCCACAATATTATAGGACGACTTGGGAGAATGAAGATCTGCAGCAGACAGCGCATCTCAGCATGAGAAGTCCAGCCAGGATGGCCTTCTACTGTGCCTTTCTAGACCTTATAAACTGTTGAGAGTAGACCCACAACTGATCCAAATGGAATGAAATGTTCAAATCACAGTGCTTTTGCTCCGTTTATTCAAATGACATTTTCACTGCATTTTATAGCCTCTTGTAGCACGGAAAACAATGATACAATTATTCATTGCATTGTGGTGTTGTACGCTAGTCTGGGTGGGACACTTGTATTGTCCTTATAAAAGATCAATGGAGTAGACTTTTGAGCTCCATGTCTCATGTCTTCGCTGTTCTTTCATGCGCAATGATGCACCTGGCCTATTCGCTTCTATTGAAAATGATGGATAGAGGGCAGGATCCAAAGTTAGACTGGTAGACTATTGACTTGTGGTGTAGTTAGCACGGAAAAACAGTGCAACTTGATATGAGGGAGGCGCACGCAAGCAGATTAGGAAATTTGGCTTGGATGGAATAAATTACATAGTAAACAATACAAAGGGTGAATGTAAACCAGGGAAAAACCATACAACCCTCCCCTAGGCAAAAAAAAATAAAATAAATAGATAACCCTTGCCCAATTGGAGAGTGATTCTACTCCCCCTGGTCTCCTCCCATGTTCTGGTCCATAGTTCTCATTATTGCCTCCCCCTTGGGTGAGGCTCTCCTCTCCCTGGCAGTGTAGGGTTCCCAGCTCTAAGTAGCCTCTGGAGATTCCCCTTGAGAGAGAGAGAGAGAGAGAGAGAGAGAGAGAGAGAGAGAGAGAGAGAGAGAGAGAGAGAGAGAGAGAGAGAGAGAGAGAGAGAGAGAGAGAGAGAGAGAGAGAGAGAGAGAGAGAGAGGAGAGAGAGAGAGAGAGAGAGAGAGAGAGAGAGAGAGAGAGAGAGAGAGAGAGAGAGAGAGAGAGAGAGAGAGAGAGAGAGAGAGAGAGAGAGAGAGAGAGAGAGAGAGAGAGAGAGAGAGAGAGAGAGAGAGAGAGAGAGAGAGAGATTTTGCAGGTTTTCCTACTTACAAAACAGGACAATAGGAAAGCAGGAAAGCAGGCTGGGATGTAAGAAGGCAACAACTATTGGCGCAATTATTATAAAATGGAAGAAGTTCAAGATGATGGTCAATCACCCTCGGTCTGGGGCTCCATGCAAGATCTCACCTCGTGGGACATCAATGATCATGAAGAAGGTGAGGGATCAGCCCAGAACTACACAGCAGGACCTGGTCAATGACCTGAAGAGAGCTGAGACCACAGTCTCAAAGAAAACCATTAGTAACACACTACGCCGTCATGGATTAAAATACTGCAGCATACGCAAGGTCCCCCTGCTCAAGCCAGCGCATGTCCAGGCCCGTCTGAAGTTTGCCAATGACCATCTGGATGATCTGGAGGAGGAATGGGAGAAAGTCATGTGGTCTGATGAGACAAAAATATAGCTTTTGGTCTAAACTCCACTCACCGTGTTTGAAGGAAGAAGAAGGATGAGTACAACCCCAAGAACACCATCCCAACTGTGAAGCATGGAGGTGGAAACATCATTCTTTGGGAATGCTTTTCTGCAAAGGGGACAGGACGACTGCACCGTATTGAGAGGAGGATGGATGGGGCCATGCATCGCAAGATCTTGGCCAACAACCTCCCTCCCTCAGTAAGAGCATTGAAGATGGGTCGTTGTTGGTCTTCACAAGGTTTTCACACACTGTTGCTGGTATTTTGGCCCATTTTGACTAAATACTTTTTTGCCTCACTGTATTTTATAGTAAGAATATAATGGAATATAACAGAATAACATTTTAATATAATATTTTTCCCACACAACTTGTGTCAAGGAAACGTGTGGAACCGCTGTCACCACATTATTAGCAAGCAGGTGTCGGGTCTTACATTGAGAGTATCTTCATCATTATACCAATAGAAAATAATAGCAATCCATAAGGTATGTTTATAATACCCAGGGACCAGTTGGTCGCAACAGCAGTTGGTCGCAACTCTAAAACGTTCTGATCAGTGCTAATAATTGAGTCAACTAGACAAGATTTAACATGAGCATTTCCCCAGTCTAATTGTAACCTATAGCCAATATCCAAACGGACTGGATGACTTTGGACGTTTCTGTAAAAAACAATTTGATACATGTCTTCAATTGCAACTTTTTTTCCCAATATTTTCACAATTCAGTGATATTCATTCCACAGTAATTAGAAAAAAATGTGGATTCTTCAGTTTGTCCCCATTGTGGAACCCTTTTTGGTGCTAGTTAGAACCCCCTGTAAATGGTTCTCACAAGGACCCTTTTATCTTTTAAGAGTTCTTACCAGAACCCTTTATGGCAGGGTATTGTGTGAATAGGGAGCAGTTTAGCGTGTAAGTCGTGTCTGCCTGTTAGACTCTACACACTTAGAAAAGAGGGTTCCTCAAAGGTTCTTTGGTAAGGGGGATATTTCTATGTGGAACTACAATGACTCAAATAAAAAAATGTAGCCCTTCCATGGTTCTTTGCAGTTCAGAAAAGGGCTCTTTCGGCGGCGACTAGGGTTGCACATTTTGGGAAATATCCAGAGGTGGAAATATGGAATATATGGGAATTAATGGGAATATATAGGAATTAACGGAAATATATGCAAATGTTTTTTGTTTTTTGCATTGGATATATTTACGATATCATGTGGAGACAGAAGCATAAACCTTTTACCTTATCATAAGTAGACAGGATTGCAAATGATTTAATCCTTCCAATAAAACGATTTAGTTATGAATTTAACTTTAATTAAATTAGTTGACTCTTTACATGGGATGATTTCACTAAACAACAAAAGAAACGTTTTCAACATACATCTGTAAAATGATTGTCTAGAAACTAACGCTTTGGTTGTCTTCCTCTCAGGCTTCCATGTCTTCTCCCTGGACCCCCTCAATGTCCACCTTTTGAACATCAGACTCTGAGAACTCCTCTTCACTGTCACTTTCCAACCTTGTTGAGGATGGCTCGTTGTCAGGCTCACAAAGCCTCAAATTTGCCCGGATGGCCACCAATTTTTCTACCCTTGTATTGGTCAGCCTGTTATGTGCTTTGATGTGTGTGTTCCCAAACAAGGACCAGTTGTGCTCTAAGGCGGCTATGTTGGTGGGATTTGGAGGATGATGGAGGCAGCAGGGAAAACAGCCTTAGATCCACAAAGTCCCTTCCACCAGGTGGCTGATGAGATATGTTGGCATGACTGCCATATTGCATCTCCATCCCAAAGCCCTTGCTTGGAAGTGTACTTAACCAAACTGCCAAGAACCTTGACCTCATCCAGGCCAAGGTGGCGTGACACGGTAGTGATGACACCATAGGCCTTGTTGATCTCTGCACCAGACAGGATGCTCTTGCCAGCATACTTGGGATCCAACATGTACGCTGCAGCACATATGGGCATCAGGCATAAGTCTTCACACTTGTTGATGTGTTTCAGAACTGCAGTTTCCTCTGCTTGGAGCAACAGTGACATGGGCAGGGAAGTACGGATTTATTCTCTTACATCTGCAAGCAGTCTGAACATTAGACAGGATGGCATTGCATTGTCTCCCTCAATCCATGCAATGGCTACTGCGAAGGTTTCAGGAGTTTCAGGCTGCTTACCACTCTCTCCCAAAATACATCATCCAGGAGGATCCTATTGATGGGGCTGTCCACATCGGAAGACTGTAATATGGCCATTTCTTGGAGAGACTCCTTCCCCTCCAGGAGACAGTCAAACATGATGACAACACCACCCCAATGGGTGTTGCTGGGCAGCATCATGTGTTGCTCTTATTCTTCTCACTTGGTGCTTGGTGAGGTAGATTGCTGCTATAACTTGATGACCCTTTACATACCTAACAATTTCCTTGGCTCTCTTGTAGAGGGTATCCATTGTTTTCAGTGCCATGATGTCCCTGAGGAGCAGATTCAATGCATGAGCAGCACAGCCAATGGGTGTGATGTGAGGTTAGGACTCCTCAACTTTAGACCAAGCAGTCTTCATGTTCGCATGCATTGTCTGTCACCAGTGCAAATTCCTTCTGTAGTCATTGATGACTGCCTTCAGCTCATCTCCAATGTAGAGACTGGTGTGTCTGTTGTCCCTTGTGTCCGTGCTCTTGTAGAATACTAGTTGAGGGGTGGAGATGATGTGGTTAATTATTTATTGCCCACAAACATTCGCCCACCCATCAGAGATGATTGCAGTACAGTTTGCTTTCTCTATGATTTGCTTGACCTTCACTTGAACTCTGTTGAAATCTGCATCCAGCAAATTAGTAGATAAAGCATGTCTGGTTGGAGGGGTGTATGCTGGGTGAAGAACATTCAGAAATATCTTCCAATACACATTGCCTGTGAGCATCAGAGTTGAACCAGTTGCATACACAGCTCAAGCAAGACATTCATCAAGCATTTATCTGACTACGTTCCTCCATTGAGACAAAAAAAAAACTTCTGATTCAAGAAGGACCATGAGCTGTTGCTTTCGATACGGTGTTTGATTAATCATTTTCACCTCAAATAGACGTAGAGGGACTTTGGTCAGAGGTTGCTTGTTGTGAGCGCTGAGGGAACTTTATGCACTTGACCAGATGATTCTGCATCTTTGTTGCATTCTTCACATATGATTTGGCACATTATGTACACCGCTTTTTTTCTACATTAGCTGCAGTGAAATGTCTCCACACATCAGATAGCGCCTGTGGCATTTTCCTGTAAAGATTTAAAAAATATATATATATACACAATTCCATATACAGATAAATAATTAAGCAGTTAGATTAAACAACTCCTTTTTAAGATAAATGTTTTAAAATGAAACACGTATGCAAACAGGTGAATTAACATTCCTCAGTTAACCTGTTATGGCTGCAATCCCGATATCGGGATCGAAATGACAATTTAGGCGCCAAATTCAAACCACAGAAATCTCATAATTACAATTCCTAAAATATACAGTGCCTTGCGAAAGTATTCGGCCCCCTTGAACTTTGCAACCTTTTGCCACATTTCAGGTTTCAAACATAAAGATATAAAACTGTATTTGTTTGTGAAGAATCAACAACAAGTGGGACACAATCATGAAGTGGAACGACATTTATTGGATATTTCAAACTTTTTTAACAAATCAAAAACTGAAAAATTGGGCATGCAAAATTATTCAGCCCCTTTAAGTTAATACTTTGTAGCGCCACCTTTTGCTGCGATTACAGCTGTAAGTCGCTTGGGGTATGTCTCTATCAGTCCTTGCAAAACAGCTCGAGCTCAGTGAGTTTGGATGGAGAGCATTTGTGAACAGCAGTTTTCAGTTCTTTCCACAGATTCTCGATTGGATTCAGGTCTGGACTTTGACTTGGCCATTCTAACACCTGGATATGTTTATTTTTTAACCATTCCATTGTAGATTTTGCTTTCTTTTTCCAAGATGGCGTAGCAGTCGGACGTGTGTTTTGTCTTGTCCCGTCCTGTCTAGTGTAAATATAGTTTTCTTCGTTTTTTTTTCTGTATATATTTCGTATATATTTTAATCTCACTTTCAAACTAGAGCTGAATATACTCTCCTGCAACCCGCATCACCCAATGTGGTACGGATCTGCTTTTTCTATACTTTACTCTAGAACCGGAACCACCATCAGAAGCTAGCCAGCTAACTAGCTACTAGCTCGTACTCAGTTAGCCATTGCTAGCGGTCTTCTAAGCTAACTAGGACACCAGCGACATCAACCCAGAGCATATCAGACTGCTCTTTCTCTACCACATCTCCGGATTCCTACCGCAAGCTCTGTACCTTTACACCGGATCATCGCAACTAGCTAGCTGCAATCCGAGTGGCTACTCCTGGCTAAGGTCTCTGTCCCAAAACAAGCTACAGTTAGCCTTGAGCTAAGCCCATCTCCCGACTAGCCGAAGAGGCCCAACAATACCTCTTTTGCCAATTGGCCTGGACCCTTTACTGCCGACACGGAGCCCCGCCGATCCATCACGACTGGTCCGCCGACATAATCGTCCGAGGTGGTTTCAACAGGCTTTTCGTTGCGACATCGCCAAAGATCCATCTGCTGGCCAAGGCCCGCAAGCTTTCTGAAACGCTGTGTCTCCAGCTCACCCAGCGTACTAGAGCTCCTGTAGCATACTCCTGGGCTACAATTACCCGGGCCCACGACCGGTCTGTCGATGTCACCGCAAGAAGAGGAATAAACAGACTCACCCCATCGCGACGTCCCCCAAAGGTTAGCTCTCTAGCCCTCGCTATCTCCCTGCTTGCTAATTCGGCCTGCTAATGGCTAGCTTGTCTAGCCCGGGCCTACGAACTGTTAGCTTGTTAGCACAGGCCTGCTAACCATCTGGCTCACCGCATCCCAAACACTCTGAACCCATTTACTTTCTATCTCTCTTTGATTTTTATTTTGTTTATACCTTCCGGAAACCTGCCTCACCCACTGTGATACGGAATCGCTATCACCTTTAATTTTTATTTTATTTTTTATGACACACTCAAGAACCTTCAGACGCTAACCAGCTAACTAGCTACAAGCTATTTAGTCATTGTTAGTTTTTTTTTTAAAACCTGGATAACACTCGCCAGCCCAGCTTCCCTGCCCATCCACCGCTGCCCCCTGGACACTGATCTCTTGGCTACATAGCTGACGCACGCTGGACTGTCCATTAATCACGGTACTCCATTCTGCTTGTTTGTTTATCTGTCGGCCCAGTTGCCTAGTCAACGCCATTTTACCTGCTGTTTGTTGTGCTAGCTGATTAGCCTCGCCTACTGTTTTTAGCTAGCTTTCCCAATTCAACACCTGTGATTACTGTATGCCTCGCCGTATGTCTCTCCCAAATGTCAATATGCCTTGTATACTGTTGTTCAGGTTAGTTATCATTGTTTTAGTTCACAATGGAGCCCCTAGATCCACTCTGCATACCCCTGTTACCTCCTTTGTCCCACCCCCACACATGCGGTGACCTCACCCATTACAACCAGCATGTCCAGAGATACAACCTCTCTCATCATCACCCAGTGCCTGGGCTTACCTCTGCTGTACCCGCACCCCACCATACCCCTGTCTGCGCATTATGCCCTGAATATATTCTACCATGCCCAGAAACCTGCTTCTCTTATCCTCTGCCCCCAACGCTCTAGGCGACCAGTTTTGATAGCCTTTAGCCGCACCCTCATACTACTCCTTCTCTGTTCAGCGGGTGATGTGGAGGTAAACCCAGGCCCTGCATGTCCCCAGGTACCCTCATTTGTTGACTTCTGTGATCGAAAAAGTCTTGGTTTTATGCATGTCAACATCAGAAGCCTCCTCCCTAAGTTTGTTTTACTCACTGCTTTAGCACACTCTGCTAACCCTGATGTCCTTGCCGTGTCTGAATCCTGGCTCAGGAAGGCCACCAAAAATTCAGAGATTTCCATACCCAACTATAACATCTTCCGTCAAGATAGAACTGCCAAAGGGGGCGGAGTCGCAGTCTACTGCAGAGATAGCCTGCAAAGTAATGTCATACTTTCCAGGTCCATACCCAAACAGTTTGAACTACTAATTTTGAAAATTACTCTCTCCAGAAACAAGTCTCTCACTGTTGCCGCCTGCTACCGACCCCCGTCAGCTCCCAGCTGTGCCCTGGACACCATTTGTGAATTGATCGCCCCCATCTAGCTTCAGAGTTTGTTCTGTTAGGTGACCTAAACTGGGATATGCTTAACACCCCGGCAGTCCTACAATCTAAGCTAGATGCCCTCAATCTCACGCAAATCATCAAGGAACCCACCAGGTAGAACCCTAACTCTGTAAACAAGGGCACCCTCATAGACGTCATCCTGACCAACTGGCCCTCCAAATATACCTCCGCTGTCTTCAACCAGGATCTCAGCGATCACTGCCTCATCGCCTGTATCCGCCACGGAGCCGCAGTCAAACGACCACCCTCATCACTGTCAAACGCTCCCTAAAACACTTCTGTGAGCAGGCCTTTCTAATCGACCTGGCCCGTGTATCCTGGAAGGACATTGACCTCATCCCGTCAGTTGAGGATGCCTGGTCATTCTTTAAAAGTAACTTCCTCACCGTTTTGGATAAGCATGCTCCGTTCAAAAATGCAGAACCAAGAACAGATACAGCCCTTGGTTCACTCCAGACCTGACTGCCCTCGACCAGCACAAAAACATCCTGTGGCGGACTGCAATAGCATCGAATAGCCCCCGTGATATGCAACTGTTCAGGGAAGTCAGGAACCAATACACGCAGTCAGTCAGGAAAGCTAAGGCCAGCTTCTTCAGGCAGAAGTTTGCATCCTGTAGCTCCAACTCCAAAAAGTTCTGGGACACTGTGAAGTCCATGGAGAACAAGAGCACCTCCTCCCAGCTGCCCACTGCACTGAGGCTAGGAAACACGGTCTCCACCGATAAATCCATGATTATCGAAAACTTCAATAAGCACTTCTCAACGGCTGGTCATGCCTTCCGCCTGGCTACTCCAACCTCGGCCAACAGCTCCGCCCCCCGTAGTTCCTCACCCAAGCCTCTCCAGGTTCTCCTTTACCCAAATCCAGATAGCAGATGTTCTGAAAGAGCTGCAAAACCTGGACCCGTACAAATCAGCTGGGCTTGACAATCTGGACCCGCTATTTCTGAAACTATCTGCCGCCATTGTCGCAACCCCTATTACCAGCCTGTTCAACCTCTCTTTCATATCGTCTGAGATCCCCAAGGATTGGAAAGCTGCCGCAGTCATCCCCCTCTTCAAAGGGGAGACACCCTGGACCCAAACTGCTATAGACCTATATCCATCCTGCCCTGCCTATCTAAGGTCTTCGAAAGCCAAGTCAACAAACAGGTCACTGACCATCTCGAATCCCACCGTACCTTCTCCGCTGTGCAATCTGGTTTCCGAGCCGGTCACGGGTGCACCTCAGCCACACTCAAGGTACTAAATGATATCATAACCGCCATCGATAAAAGACAGTACTGTGCAGCCGTCTTCATCGACCTCGCCAAGGCTTTCGACTCTGTCAATCACCAAATTCTTATCGGCAGACTCAACAGCCTCGGTTTTTCGGATGACTGCCTTGCCTGGTTCACCAATTACTTTGCAGACAGAGTTCAGTGTGTCAAATCAGAGGGCATGCTGTCCGGTCCTCTGGCAGTCTCTATGGGGGTGCCACAGGGTTCAATTCTCGGGCCGACTCTTTTCTCTGTATATATCAATGATGTTGCTCTTGCTGCGGGCGATTCCCTGATCCACCTCTACACAGACGACACCATTCTATATACTTTCGGCCCGTCATTGGACACTGTGCTATCAAACCTCCAAACGAGCTTCAATGCCATACAGCACTCCTTCCGTGGCCTCCAACTGCTCTTAAACGCGAGTAAAACCAAATGCATGCTTTTCAACCGATCGCTGCCTGCACCCGCATGCCCGACTAGCATCACCACCCTGGATGGTTCCAACCTTGAATATGTGGACATCTATAAGTACCTAGGTGTCTGGCTAGACTGCAAACTCTCCTTCCAGACTCACATCAAACATCTCCAATCAAAAATCAAATCCAGAGTCGGCTTTCTATTCCGCAACAAAGCCTCCTTCACTCACGCTGCCAAGCTTACCCTAGTAAAACTGACTATCCTACCGATCCTCGACTTCGGCGATGTCATCTACAAAATGGCTTCCAACACTCTACTCAGCAAACTGGATGCAGTCTATCACAGTGCCATCCGTTTTGTCACTAAAGCACCTTATACCACCCACCACTGTGACCTGTATGCTCTAGTCGGCTGGCCCTCACTACATATTCGTCGCCAGACCCACTGGCTCCAGGTCATTTACAAGTCCATGCTAGGTAAAGCTCCGCCTTATCTCAGTTCACTGGTCACGATGGCAACACCCATCCGTAGCACGCGCTCCAGCAGGTGTATCTCACTGATCATCCTTAAAGCCAACACCTCATTTGGCCGCCTTTCGTTCCAGTACTCTGCTGCCTGTGACTGGAACGAATTGCAAAATCGCTGAAGTTGGAGACTTTTATCTCCCTCACCAACTTCAAACATCAGCTATCCGAGCAGCTAACCGATCGCTGCAGCTGTACATAGTCTATAGGTAAATAGCTCACCCTTTTTCACCTACCTCATTCCCATACTGTTTTTATACTGTTTTTATTTATTTACTTTTCTGCTCTTTTGCACACCAATATCTCTACCTGTACATGCCCATCTGATCATTTATCACTCCAGTGTTAATCTGCAAAATTGTATTATTCGCCTACCTCCTCATGCCTTTTGCACACATTGTATATAGACTGCCCATTTTTTCTACTGTGTTATTGACTTGCTAATTGTTTACTCCATGTGTAACTCTGTGTTGTCTGTTCACACTGCTATGCTTTATCTTGGCCAGGTCGCAGTTGCAAATGAGAACTTGTTCTCAACTAGCCTACCTGGTTAAATAAAGGTGAAATAAATAAAAAATAAATAAAATTATGTTTTGGATCATTGTCTTGTTGGAAGACAAATCTCCGTCCCAGTCTCAGGTCTTTTGCAGACTCCATCAGGTTTTCTTCCAGAATGGTCCTGTATTTGGCTCCATCCATCTTCCCATCAATTTGAACCATATTCCCTGTCCCTGCTGAAGAAAAGCAGGCCCAAACCATGATGCTGCCACCACCACGTTTGAAAGTGGGGATGGTGTGTTCAGGGTGATGACCCTGTGTTGCTTTTACGCCAAACATTTTGCATTGTTGCCAAAAAGTTCAATTTTGGTTTCATCTGACCAGAGCACCTTCTTCCACATGTTTGGTGTGTCTCTTCTTGCCACTCTTCCATAAAGGCCAGATTTCTGCAATATATGACTGATTGTTGTCCTATGGACAGAGTGTCCCACCTCAGCTGTAGATCTCTGCAGTTCATCCAGAGTGATCATGGGCCTCTTGGCTGCATCTCTGATCAGTCTTCTCCTTGTATGAGCTGAAAGTTTAGAGGGACGGCCAGGTCTTGGTAGATTTGCAGTGGTCTGATACTCCTTCCATTTCAATATTATCGGTTGCACAGTGCTCCTTGGGATGTTTAAAGCTTGGGAAATCCAAGCTACAAACGATTATGTTAGGTCTCCACCAAACCACAATTAAGCACAGCCATTTTCCAGCAAAATATAGCATTCACAAAAAGCATAAATAAAGATAAAATGAATCACTAACCTTGAATTATCTTCATCAGATGACACTCATAGGACTTCATGTTACACAATACATGCATGTTTTGTTTGATAAAGTTCATATTTATATAAAAGAAATCGGAGTTTACATTGGCGCGTTAGATTCACTAGTTCCAAAAACATCAAGTGATTTTGCATAGCCACATCGTTTCAACAGAAATACTCATCATAAATGTAGATGATAATACAAGTTATACACATGTAATTTAGATATACCTCTCCTTAATGCAACCGCTGTGTCAGATTTCAAAAAAGGTTTACGGAGTAAAGCAAACCATGCAATAATCTGAGACTGCGCTCAGAACAGTAGCCAAATTAGCCTCCATGTTGGAGTCAAGAGAAAACAGAAAATAAATGATAACTGTTTCCTTACCTTTGATGAACTTCATCAGAATGCAGTCCTTTGTTAGAAAATGTCCGTTATTTATGTCCAATTAGCTACTTTGGTTAGCGCGTTTGGTAAACAATTCCAAAGTCACAAAGCGCGTCCACTATAACGTGACGAAATGTCCAAAAGTTCCGTAGCAGTCAGTAGAAACATGTCAAACGATGTACTGAATCCATCTTTAGAATGTTGTTTACATATATCTTGAATAACGTTCCAACCGGAGAATAGAATTACTTCAGATGAGCGGTGGAACGCAAGTCCTTCCCCTGTGAACGCGCCTGGTGAAAGCATGGTCCACTCATGGCTGTGGTGACTATTTCCTGTGTCAATCGATCCCCCTTCACATTAGAGCCATCTAGTGGAAGGTGTAGGAAGTGAAAACTCATATCTCGCTGTAATTTCAATGAGACCTTGGTTGAAAATCTGCCACATCCAGAAAAAAAACAGGAAGTAGAATTTCTCAGGTTTTTGCCTGCTATATGAGTACTGTTATACTCACAGACATAATTCAAACAGTTTTAGAAACTTCAGAGTGTTTTTTATCCAATAGTAATAATAATATGCAAATATTAGCAACTATGACTGAGGAGCAGGCCGTTTGATATGGGCACCTTTCATCCAAGTTAGTCAATACTGCCCCTGCAGCCATAAAAAGTTAAAAGGGTTATATATACCACCAAATGTTGTAACCATAGTAGAACCCTTCTTGGGTACTATATAGAACACTTTTTAATGGTTATTTGTGGAACCTTAAGAAAATGTTCTTTATAGCACGATAAACGTTCCATTTCGAACCTTATGAGCATGGTTCTTCATAGAACCTTCTAAAAATGGTTCTATATTGCACCAGAAATGGATCTGCTATGGAAGCCCAAAAAAACATATTTGGCACTATAAAGAAATATTTTTTAGGGTGTGTGTAGCCAAGCCTCTATTGTCAGTAGCTCAGTTTTTTTCCACCTATTCTTCCCTGCGTGTTGTCACAGATCAGTCCACTGATTATCTACTGTCATTGTCCTGTCTGTGTATGCCAGCCCACTGCTAGATGAAGGAGCAGTGACCTCCCTCGAGAGACATATTTCTCTCTTTCTCTATATCTCTATCCTCCTTTCTCCACCAGCTGTGAGGTCTGCTGGTAGTCAAGGTGAGGCATATGAGAATGGATTTCTTTCTTATTCATGGACCAGAGAGGAACTGAACCCGCATTATTATTTTCACGTTGCGGTAGAAGGTGAAACACAGGAAAATAACTGGGATGCTCATTTTCTCCTTAGGGTCTCTCTCTTTCTCTTTCTTTCTCTCTCTCTCTCATTCAGGTTTCAAACGTGCCAGAAGCGCTCAACTCTTAACGAGGCCTTAGTGAGATCCCCCAATCCTGATAAAGGTAGAACAACAAGGTAATAAAAGAGAGAGATGGTGTGAGAGGGGTGGACTGGGGGATGAAGGAAAGTGGACAAAACACACAACAATGCCCAGGTCTAGGATGGAGGGATGACGAAGAGAGGGAGGGATAGTGTGAGTGTGTCCTTCACCTCTGTGTCTGGGAGTAGAGAGACAGAGAGTGCCAGCGGCGATCGCTAGTGCCTGCTCGGCTTTGATCTTCTCCCCCTCTCCAAACTCGCTCCTCAGTGAGAATGATAATGAAGTTTTTTTTTTTTCAGTAGCAGAGTGCTTTTCTTGTGTGTGCTCTAATCTAAAGTAGTGGAGACACACAGACACACACACACACACAGACACACACACACACACAGCAGCCCACACACAACAGCAGTAGTGAAGAGTAAACAAGCCAATATTGAATGTTGTGAAAACAAAATAATTATGTGTGATTCAAACTGTATCTGCGTCCGATTGCACCTGTTGGTCGTAAAAAAAAGGTGGTCTTAAATGTTAAGTCGGGCGTAGCTACGTCCGACGTTGTGATTAGAATTTACACCTTTTGCACCAAACAAAAATGAGAATAGTAGCGGCTAAGTTCGGCGGAAGCAATGCGCATTCATGAGATTCGATTTTTCATTATGATTGTTGCTTGGCATCTCCAGTAACTAGGCTGTTTGCGAAGGTATGTCACTTCGGCCATCACTTCGCAAAGCCCACCACTATGCATGCACGTGTTCTTAACCACAACTGGATGGATCAATCACTAATTACTGTGGGAATGAATAACTATTGATGCTTACTGAAACTCCCAAAGTCATCCAATCATTTTAAACACCATAAAGCAATAGCCGTATGTGGTCAACTATAATTTCAGCATCGTTACGATTGTAACAGCGTGCAGCTTTGAGACATGCGTGGGGACTCGTCTTGATAAATGAATCAATCAATGTTTGATTTTTGTTTTCACAGAATCTCCGTTTGGATATTTGGTTATAATTAGGCTGGACCTTTTTTTTTGTTGCCAAATTGAGGTGAGTGTTCATGTTGATAATCTTTAGTCTCGTTTGCTCATCTGACAGACAGTGTTACCAGAACATTTTTTTGCGAGCATGTTATGTAGCCTACACAAGCCTAGGATAACAGGGGGATTATTTTACTCCTCGGTCACGGAGTAGCCTATGCTGTATCCCATCTATGATTTTGTTTCACTCAATCTCTGTCTGTTTATTCGGTTATTTGATCTCAGGCTGGGCAAATAAGTGGAGGTGATATTTGTTTGCTGATATCTGATCAGCCACATTTAGTATGCTATGATGGCCATTATTTTGCTGTTGACTCGCGCATCGGCAACTTGATAAGCCTGCAGAGGTTGTGAAATATGAACATGAGATTCACACCCTTTTGAAAATATAGTTTGTTATTATTTTCTGTGCATAACATGAAGAAAGATAGTCCCAATGTAATACCCTACTTCTGCTCCCTAATAGGCGTGGAATCTGCGGCCAGGCGTAGGGTCCCGGCCTAGAGCACATTTTACCCTGGACGTAGAGTTTACAACCAACTGCTGTAACTAGTCCCTGGGTATTATAAACATACTTTTTTGCTTCTCTTTGCTTCCCAGAATCAAAGTCCAAATTCTATTTTTACTCAACTGCCCTACCCACAAACAATGTCAGTGTAAGAGGCTGTGAGCAAGTATGAGCTTGCAAGTGTGCGCACCACAGTAAAAATGGAAATTTCAGAACGCGTTCTCGCACACCTCCTTTACTATTCAGCTCACCAGGGACAGCAACATTATATACACACCGGAGATCGGCTTGTGTTGTGTGCGTGCTTCTGCGCATATGTGTGTGTGTGTTTGCGTGTGTCTGTGCCCTTCTGTCTGTCTTACAGATGATATAACGTTCTTCTGCATCTCAGATTTAAAATGCCTGTATGACATTGATGTCATATTTAGAAATAAGGCAGAAGAATAAGTGTTCCCACCATAGTTTATACACACCACTAGATAATGTCCTCCCTCTGAAATGTAAAAAACAGATTGTTCTTTCTCCCTCTCTTATCTGGGAAGTCGACTATTCATCTCACTCACAGGACCCCCAAACACGCCATTTGAAATGTGAGAGCATTTTATATGCCGGCAGTCCCTGATACACTGCTCAGTTGAAGTGTGTATGTGTGTTGTAAAGTGTGTGTGCATGCATTATGTGCGTGCACCTGCATATACGGTGTGTGTGTGTACTGTTTGCACACCTGGTAAACGGCTTTTTGGCTTATACTCCAGCCTAGCTGTAATGTAAGCCTACAGATCGTTCTACACAACCGTCCCAGCCAGTGTGATAGACTGCAGCAATACGAGCCACCTCTCTGCCTCTTCCTCTCTGCTCTCTCGCTCACACACACACACACACACACACACTCCTTTTAAAGCTTTTATCTTAGCTGAGGTTTAAGTGCATGCTCGATAATCAAGCAGAGCGTGAAAATATGTTTTTCTCTGCGCCGGTCAGTCGCGTGACTGGCATTCTGTAGATGACTCACACAGTTAGAGGGGGTGTGAGTTTATATTCCACTTAGGAGCTGGTGTTATGTTTATTCAGCTGTGTTGTATGTGTCATGTACACTAATCCATCCTAGTGAATCAGTATGAAACAGTGTTCATGGTGTGTAAGACATCAGAATGTACACAGTTATTAATAGTGAATGAAACCTTCTGTATGCCGTGTATATGCCTTTAATGTCTTTTAGCAAACTATTTTTATCCACGTCTCAGCAGACAGAACCTCAGTCAGAGTAGCTGTGCATCTGTGGTCCAGTCAGTCCCTGGCCATATCTGTGGGGTGTAATGAAACCAATCTGAAAGGAGTCTTGCTTTACCAGAACCCGCTACTGTTAATTACTTCTTCATACCATCTCTCTCTCTCGCTCTCTCTTTCTCTCTCTCGCTCTCTCTTTCTCTCTCTCTCACTCACTCACTCACTCACTCACTCTCACTCGTTCTTTCGCTGTATCGCTTTATCTCGCTCTCTCCTCACAGTGTAGACTCTGTATTACTGCATTGCTTTGGACAGGCAGACCAATTTAAACTAGATATGTTGTAACTGCACATCTGTTTGAATTACATCCGTTTCACCTGTTCTATGTGATCTGTAGCAGGGTGATCCCAGGATTGTGATGGATAGGTAGAACCAGGAGTAGAAGGAAAGATGGATGTATGGATGTGATTGGATGATGGATGGAGGGAGGAAGGTAGGGGTAGGAGGGAGAGAGGCAGAGAGGGAGGGAGGGATGGAGCGATGGATGGCAAAATAATGGCCTCCCTCTGTTTGGGACGGAGGGAGGCAGGAGAGATTGAGCAATGAAAGTAGGGAGGCAGGTAGGGAGAGAGAGAGGGGGGGGGGTGAATAGATAGATATACAGTAGATGGTGTCTTGTCATTCCATTGGCTGGTATTAGCTCCTGGTGACATTTAGTCCCTAATTGCCTGTCAGGTGGCTGACACCCAGGATAGGTAGCAATCCTGCTGGGACTGGGACAGGGATAGAGTGGAGACCTCGCACTCACACACTCATGCATGCACAGACACGTTAACACACACACACACACACACACACACACACACACACACACTGGGTGACCTTTGGGATAATAAGAGGCCCGTGTCTAATCTAATGTGTGATTGAGGTGAGATCCGAGCAGTAACCAGGTCAGGTCTAGGCATCTCTATCCCCCCTGGCTTAACACCTGGCCAAATCCTTCACCCCTACTACCCGCTTATGGGGCACAGGCTTGGTACTGGACCGCTATTGATTATAGCCGTGACTACACAGCACTTTTACATTGCAGTACACAAAAAAATGAATGGTTCTATGTAGTGCCTAATCCTTTTTTTGGTGCTATATATAACCCTTTTTTGAAGGTTCTATAAAGAACCATGCTCACAAGGTTCTAAATGGAATCTTTAAGGTGCTATAAAGAACCCTTCTCTAAGGTTCTACAAAGAACCATCTTAATGGAATGCGGGTGTAAATTCTAAATAATTGTGGGACCCCTGACGACTTCCTCTCTGAAAACGTGTTATTGTTATACTAATAATACTGCTGTTACTACTACTACTACTACTAATAATAATAATAATAATACTGTTCTTATGCTAGCCTGAAATGAATCGAACCAACTTTGGTAGTTGCTGCTCTGTTGTTGGTTGTGGCTTGAGGTCAGGCACAAATGCCTTATCAAAGAATAAAATGTTCAGATTTCCCCAAAAACGAGGAAGGGCTTGGACCACTGCAGCCCGAAGGGAGCCCAAAAAATAATACCAGGGTCTGCAGCACTCACTTAATTTCAGGTAAACTCACGAGTATACGATTCATTTAAAATCTACCTAGCTTGTCAGACAAAGGTCAATGTTATTAGCAAATACACCAAAGATATTACATTTAGCTGGCTTCATAGATCATTTAACTAGCTAGACAAGCTAACATAAGCTAATTAGTAACGTTAGCTAGCAACCTTGGCTAGCGCTACTTGCGTTTTACATTGTTTGCAATACTAACGAACCAGAGTTTAGCATACGAAGCACTTTCTAACAACAACAAAAATCACCCACAAGAGGAGGATTCAAGTTGGAGATGCACAACTCTGTTTAATTATTCAAACGCTTATTCTCTGTCAGCATTACGGAACACCCTCTGCTGTCGTCTCTGTTTACACCATGTGATGTTGTTGACAGTGTGACAGTGGAGTCAAGTGAAAGTCAGACATGAGTAATCAATCCCAAAATGTTATCTTAACCTATTTTACCCCATTACCAAAGATGGTTTAGTATGAAAACTCTGTGCCATTACTGTGTGCAAGGTTTTTATATGCATTGTTTGTTTTTATTTGTTTAATCTTTAGCAACAAACAATAGCTCTCGGTACATTCAATGTAGCCTTCTGTAGGAAATGCCTGTAGGAAGTTCCACTATCAGGTTTTAGATCCACAAAAAAGTAAAGACAGTAGAGTTTTAAATGAATCTACATGGAGTTAAGCGTATTCAAATATTTTTTTATTTCATTATTCTGTTTTCGACAGACCCAGGCTATACGCCCTCTTTATTTCCAAACAGACAGACCACTGATGGTGCTCAAAAGCTGGAAAGGTACATGAGAAAGCAAAACAGGGATCTGGTGGATGAAACACTGTAGGTTGAAGCACCTCCAATGGCTACAGACCAAGAGCCACACTCGATGTCCATGGGCACAGATCTCTCCGTGCTGGACATGGACCTGCTACAGGAAGACAACAAGGAATTGAGGAGAAAAGTGTATTCTCCAGAGGAACAAGTGAAATGCCTTGAAAGTCAACTGCAGGAAAAGATGACAACCAGTCCACCTGAACTTGTTTTGAACAAAGAAGACACCACCAGATTCTACACCGGTCTTCCTTCTGCCAGAGTGTTTTTTTTTACCCTTCTGACATACCTCACCACAGCATGGGATGTCTCATGCTCAATTCTCACTCCTTCTGAACAAGCTGTGTCTTGGTCTTACCCACAAAGGCATTTAGCTTCAATGTTAGTGCTGGGACAGTGACACGCGTCTTTCATGAGTGGTCGGAAGTCATGGCAAGAGAACTTCAGTGCCTTATCCACTGGCCTTCCAGGAAAGAGCTCAGAAGAAATCTACCTCCCCTCTTCAAGACATCCATGTTGAGACGTGTCAGGTGCATCATAGAGAGGACCACATGTCTACACACAAGAGCTACAACATATTCCCACTATAAGTCATACAACACCATTGAGTTTCTTGTTGGCATTAGGCCCACATGAGCCTTTACTTTTTTGTCTAGAGTCTGGGGTGGCCACGCAAGTTACAAGGTCATAACAAAGATCTCTGGGTTGATAGACCTTCTGGAACAAGAGCACTCTGTGATGGCAGATCTGTGAAGTTGAAGCTCCGAGTACTTTTCAGCCAAATGTGTGGTCCTCTTGGTCCCATCATCCACAAGGGAAAGAAGTGAACTCAGTGGGTCAGAGGTGTCAGGTTCAAGGTGGGTGTCAAGTTTCAAGATTCACGTGGAAAGGGCAATAGGGAGGTGGAAGGTGTTCCGGATTCTTCAAAACACCTTGCCTGCGATTATGGTGAAGAAGAACAAGGATGACCATCTCTGTGCAGTGGACAGAATATGAATTGTCTGTGCAGCCCTCACCAACTTGGGAAAACCTGTAGTTAATCAAATAAATCTCACCACAACTGTGAGAAAATAAAATGGCTTGTGACAATACCTCCCTGACAAAAGCTTCAAATATATTGTTAAGTCGGAACTTCAATTACTGTACAGATTTTAATTTATTGTTGAAGATACATTTTAAATGACAGTGTGAATGAGTCAAACAACACAGCACCTATAAATATAATGTAATGAAATAAGACGTCACACAGATATGAATACAATAGTAACTTAAAATGATATACTCTTAAGTATTAGGCTCCTATCCTAGTATAGGATAACATGAATTACAGCAGCAGAATCCAGCTGCAGTCTATACACCGCTACACAATACAGCCCTAGTATGCTAACATAGATGGTAAACTATAAAGTGTTCCGGCAAGGACACGTGACAACATGAAGGTGCAATAACTGTACTGACCATGAAAATGGTGGGACAGAGCGAGAGCGCTCACTAACGTAACTTAAACCTGCTATCTCCAATAAGATGCTGCAGTTACCGGCAGGCTCGGCTATACTATGACCACGATAATAAAGGGACCTCAATCTTATATCTCAAGTATAAACATAACTGCAATGCATTGGGTGCCGGATGCATAGAAAATAGTTAGCCTGGCTCAATAGCTAACGCAGTACATAAGCCATTACAAATGACAACTTTATAATACACCGGATGACTTTATCCCCCTGACAGCATACATACACGATGATAAACATGACATATTCTTACTTACTTTTAGATGCACGCACAAATACAGTTAAACACGCTGAAACTTGTCTTCTTAATTACTTCTATGGATAATCACAAACTATCCATGCCCTGTCTTCACTGAAACTCACAGGCTGGAGGCGGGACACACAACGAGCAGGCTAAAGAGAATGTCTCTGATTGGATAGAAAGTTAGCGGTGATTGACTGATGAGCTGTCGGACATTCTATCTAAAGGGACAAACTAGGGGTGCATAGGGAAATACTACATCTAAAGGTCTGGCTTTTCCTACAGTCCAGGTATTAATTCCATACCTGCAGCCTTCCCTTCATAAAGTCATCTACCAACTTTGGCAGCGTGTGTTGGAAGTAGACGCTCCTGAGCTTCCTGATGTGGGTGTTGACAACGACCTTGTCAAATGGAACCTCCAGTTCAATGTGCTCTGTTTGGGCCCACATAACAAGTTTGGCTGACTGCAGCCCCAGACAATACATGCCCATCTTTACTTGTATGGAGTAACCTCTGGGCCCCTTTGTGTACAATACATACTGTCCATCCTACTCTAATGTCAAGGATTTTGGTTGTGAGCGCTTCCTTGGGTGTGTTGCTAGGGATCACTGGACATTTGATTTCTAGCAGTGTTATTTAGTCTAAAATGACATCAGGGCTCGCTGCCATCCATGTATCCTCAGTGCACACCATTAGCCCTTTGCTTTCAATGGCATGTTCCCTCTCCTGTTGCATGTGCTGAAGAGCAAGTGGGTCCTTTTCTCCCCCATGCTTAGTTGCACTGTTCCCTTGGAACTTGGGCTAGATTTTTTTCCAGACAGAAACTTAGAGGGATCTGTGGTGTGGCTCACAGGGACCTGTTTTGCTGTGCTTGCAGTAATGTGGAGCTTTCGAGCATCGTGCCAGGTTTTTTGTTGGCGCTGCATTTTTCTTAGCATTTCGAGTTCTTGTGCTTGAAGAGGGGACAATGCAATGAACTCCTCAAAAAATGCCTGACATTTTTCGCGGGTCACTGTGGAACCATGCTCACTGTGAGGTAGGGACAATGGGGATGTTCTGCTGCCTGCGCCTGGCTCTGGTTCCATCTCAATGCCCTGCTCTCACAGCAAATGAGGTCTGGAATCTCTGATATCACACATTACAGTGAACAGAGCACTGCCTGGAATAACTCCCAAACAACTAAAATACAAAACCTGTCTTACCTATACTGTCCTGCACTACATTGTTGATTGTGATTGAATGTGTTTTTCCCAGTGATGTTTGATTCTGATTACAAGAGTATGCTTTGACCAACGAGCCATAAAGGATGAAGCCTCCGTTACTTCCTACAAAAATATGCCGTTACTATTGCTCTCTATGGCTGGTATTGTGATATCTTGGTGATAATTGCCGTTATCATTCATGCCACAAGATGTTGTAGACCTACCAGGTGTAATAGTCCCACAGTGGAGGTGTCATAACACCCAGAAAACCTAGCGGTCAAACAGGGAAATGGTTCCAATCATTTTTTCCACCATTCATTTATCCCATAGGGGATTTTAAAAACACTTAATATAAGGGCTGTGTAGGCTTACAATTGGCCCAGCGTTGTCTGTGTTATGGAGGGTTTGGCTGGCAGGAATGTCCTTGTCCCATTGCACTCTCGCGACTCCTGTGGTGGGCCGGGCACATGCACACTGACACGGTCGTGTCACCAGGTGTACGGTGTTTCCTCTGACACATTGGTGTGGCTGGCTTCCGTGTTAAGTGGGCATTTCGACCTTCGCCTCTCCCGAGTCTGTATGGGAGTTGCAGTGATGAGACAAGACTGTAACTATCAATTGGATACCATGAAATTGGGGAGAAAGGGGGGTAAAATTAAAAAATATATCTCAGAGTATCTCAGAGTAATAGGTTGTAAGTTGTAAGTAATAAGTTGTTTTGGCACAATTTGGTGAAAGCGCTGGAGCCTTCAGAATGCCTGAGTTTCCCAAAACTAACCACGCCCTAAGATATTCGAACGACCAACCCTACGTTGTATTATCACTAAAATATAAAATAACTGTATGTTATGTACGCTATGGAAGAAAGATATCATTTTTGAGTAATCAATTACAAACCACCAGCACCTGCTATATTTATCATCCCCAGAAAATGTAATACTTTCTTCAATACTGTTCAATTATGGACTGAACAAGACACTGACCACTATTCCTGTATGTTCATCTCTCAATAAAAAAAAGCATGAGTGGAAACAGAAACAGTTTACACTTTAAAAGTTTTAGTTACGTTTTCCTAATATTGACCAATAAAGCCCATGAGGATTCAGAGATGGAGTTAAAGGTATTTCATTCTGGGAGGAAAGAGAAGCATCATTCCAGCCCCTAGTCTACTGTACTGTACGGCTGACTGAGTCTATGATTTAGAGAATGTGGTTATAGAAGCAGCTACTGTACAGTAGCATTCGTAACAATGTCAATTATATACATTGACTCACACAGACAATAAACATAATGTACGGATCATTGGCGCCACTTCAAAGCATTCATCCATAACACTTCCTGCATGAATCATTTATTGTGTGTGTGTGTGCGTGCGTGTGTGTGTGTAATTCATATAGGAGTTGAAGCACTCGGGGCACAGTTGGAATAATCTATTCTGTTTCAACATGGGCTTGGTTTCTTTTTTAGCGCTCATTAAAGTAAACATGTTATTCCCTCTTCTCTTTCAATTACGCCTACATGATACCAGGTAAGCAGGACATCAGGAGATTTATAAGTTATACATTTATAAGTTATTTTATTCAAGAATAAATGGATATGTATCATACATTTCAAAAGTCCAAAAATGGATGCAGCAACTGCTGTTTGACCCTGTAACTCTTATATTTACCATTTGGAATTAATGCCTAAACTTAACCTTCAAAATTTGACGTTTATGGACAAGAGTTTCGGCATCTGATTTTGCAGTAAGATTCTGAGAGCTTGTTGCGAACACAGACTGTTCCAACTTGCTCAATGTGACTACAAAATATCTCAAAGTTACCTGTAAACTTCACCAAAACATTTCAAACTACTTTTGTAATACAACTTTATATTTGTTAAATAAATAATCAATAAAATTGAAGACGGGATGATCTAAAATGGATTAAATAAACTAAAAATCCTCATTCTCATCTATCTAAACACAGTGACCCCGTTCAAGATGGCCGTAATTACACAAAGGAAAACCTCAACCAATTTCTAAAGACTTTTTTTAGGAATTGCAATGTTTGAAAACAAAAGTATTAAAAAAACTAAGCCATGAAAATCCAGAAATACCTTATCCTCTCTGGGATATGTGGGATGCTAGCATCCCATCTGGCCAAAAGCCAGGGACCGCTGGCTACGTCCCTTCCATCTTCAAGAATGCAGAGCAACAACTACAGACCAAGTATCCCTTCTTTCTTTCTCTCCAAAACTCTTGAACGTGCTGTCCTTGGCCATTCAAATAAATTACCAAATAATTTCAAACTTTCATTAAATCACACTTCTCTGTATCAAGATAGCAAATTAACTCTACACCTCTGCTCTCATCCTTCTAGAATCTAGCCTTCGAACATGTCAGATTTCAAAAAGGCTTTTTTGGGCGTCCTACCTGAAGGTCAAACCAGGTGCGTATTATTTGAGGATAGCACCACTGGTGTCCAAAGAGCTCTGTTCTAAGCCCTATTTCATACACCAAGTCACTTGGCTCTGTCATAACAAAATGGTCCCAGAAATAAAAATATAATTCATGCCTTACCCCCTTCTGATGACCAGGTGGCTTCGCATTTGTCTGGCACATATCAATATGTCCACCACCTAAACATCACAAATGGTCCTTTTCCTCCCGGGGAATTGCCCGTTCCATGATCTATCCAAAATGTCAATTTGTTTCCCAGAGCGCTAAGAACCTTTGATCCTGAGAAGAACACCGGTTCCAACTTGCATCAATGTGACCCGTACAAAATTCATGCTCAAAAGTTACCTGTAAACTTCACCAAAACATTTTAAACTACTTTTCTCCCCGTAATACAACTTTAGGTATTTTTTTAACGTAAATAATCCATCAATACAATCTGGTGTTCCCATCCCATAAAAGATGGGATGATCTGTCCACTGGCTTCAAGACAGGAAGAAAACAAACCATGGTGCATGCTTTCTGGTCATTACCTCAGGCTCTGATCTAACAAACAAGTACACTTCATCCACCTCTGGCCTGCTCGCCTCCCTCAAGATGGCCAGCCCAGTCAAAACTGTCTTCATTGGCACCCAAGGTGGAACAAACTCCCTCAACCAATTTCTAAAGACTGGAGACATCCCCACCTCTTTAAGGAATACCTAGGATAGGATAAGTAATCCTTCTCACCCCCCTTAAAAGAAATGCACTATTGTAAAAGTGGCTGTTCCACTGGATGTCATATTAAAAACTAAGTCCATGAAAGAGCGTCTGCTAAATGGTAATGTAAATGTCCGTAGATGACCGAGACAGGATTGTGTCGAGGCACAGATCTGGGGAAGGGTACCAAAACATTTCTGCAGCATTGAAGGTCCCCAAGAACACAGTGGCCTCCATCATTCTTAAATGGAAGAAGTTTGGAACCACCAAGACTCTTCCTAGAGCTGGCCGCCCGGCCAAACTGAGCAATCGGGGGAGGAGGTCCTTGGTCAGGGAGGTGACCAAGAACCCAATGGTCACTCTGACAGAGCTCCAGAGTTCATCTGTGGTGATGGGAAAACCTTGCAGAAGGACAACCATATCTGCAGCACTCCACCAATCAGGCCTTTATGGTAGAGTGGCCAGACATAATCCACTCCTCGGTAAAAGGCACATGAAAATCCACTTGGAGTTTGCCAAAAGGCACCTAAAAACAAGATTATTTGGTCAGATGAAACCAAGATTAAACTCTTTGGCCCGGAAGAGTGGCTTCGGGACAAGTCTCTGAATGTCCTTGAATGGACTTGAACCCGATCGAACATCTCTAGAGAGACCTAAAAACAGCTGTGCAGCAACTCTCTCTCTCTCTCTCTCTCTCTCTCTCTTCTCTCTCTCTGTATCTCTCTCATCCCACTATTTCACTCTCTCTATTCATTGTCTATATCTATCTCTCTCTTGCTTTCTCTCTGTATTATGTGGTGTTGTCATGCTTACACACACACACACACACACACACACACACACACACACACACACACACACACACACACACACACACACACACACACACACACACACACACACACACACACACACACACACACACACACACACACACACACACACACACACACACAGTCTCCCACCACCAACCCATTGACTGTAATGTGAATCACCCCCAGTCAGACCCTGAGAAGGTTGTGAAAAGGAGCTGGGGTGAATAGAGTTGCAGTTCTCTTGCAACTCTGAAAGGAAAGTCATTAGAGGGTGAGATGCACCTAGGTGCACTCCAGTCTTCAATGTCTAACCACGCACAGCCCACGCATGGCTCTCTCTGTGTGTGTGTGTGTGTGTGTGTGTGTGTGTGTGTGTGTGTGTGTGTGTGTGTGTGTGTGTGTGTGTGTGTGTGTGTGTGTGTGTGTGTGTGTGGACTCCTGCACATTGACTCGGTACTGGCATCTTTCTAACCCTGGCAGTCATTCTGATTGCAGATTGTGGGTGAATAAAAGTTCTAATTGTTGACGATCCTCACTCAGGCTGGATTCAAGTAGGAATTAGATATCACTTTGCAAGCAAGCAGATTGTGACTTGTTGCTGGAATGCTGGTCACTCTTGTCCAAAACACAGCGAAGGCTGGTCACCACTGAAAACACAATGAGGTCTGGTCACCAGGAAAAACACAATACGTGCTGCTCACCAGCGAAAATACAACAAAGGCTGAGTTTTGTTTGAACATTTGCTACTTTGCTGAATGGTTTGTACTGAAAGACATACCATTTGAGGTAGGTTTGCTCCCATTCGTTGGGTGTGGTGAGGTGTGGCTATTTTAGTGATGTTACGTTTGATACCGGCGCTCCGAGGCATGTATCGAAATCGCTAAGCAGTGTACTTCGAAGCAGTTTGCCAATACCTGTATCCCTTTATCAGAAGCATGTGATCAATGATGTCCGACGTTTCATCGAACAACCACCTGATTGGTTTGTGTTTGGCTTCGATAGAAGACAGAATGGCTACGCTGCCCACATGCTATGGCCCTACATTCTTTTGACCACCAGGTGCCACTAGTGTACACTGTGGTGATCAAAGCCTTGAGCAAAGAACATATTTTCTACACAATTGACTGGAAATCCTCAATGCTTCAGGGAGCTTAGTTTCCCCGTCATTAATGTATTTAAAGGGCAGTGGTCTTGCTGACAGCGTTCCACAACCCAACACCTTCCCGTAGGGATGTAACGATTAACTGATATGCATTGGTCCCCGGTTCAAATGTTTAAGATGTGATCGTATCGTTCTGCCCGATTCAAACGTTACTAATTGCCGGTTCACTCATAGTTTTTACTCATGTGGTTTTATTCCAAAAATACCTCTTATCTGTTGTGTCTGAATTGATGCCTCCTCTCCTTCAGTTCAGACTATCAAACTTGTATGCGTGTAGAAAAAGAAAACAACAGTGAACACAGTGCGGGAGACACAGCTGAATAGCATAGCGCTACATACAATAAATATTACTATAAATATTTATATTCATGGAATCACAAGTGCAATATAGGAAAACACAGTTTAGCCTTTTGTTAATCTACCTGTCGTGTCAGATTTTGAAATTATGCTTTACAGTGAAAGCAATTCAAGCATTTGTGTAAGTTTATCGATCGCACGATTAAACATTAAGTACACTTAGCATCAGGTAGCTCGGTCACGAAAATCAGAAAAGCAATCAAATTAATTGTTTACCTTTGATGATCTTCGGATGTTTTCACTCACGAGACTCCCAGTTACAAAACAAATGTTCCTTTTGTTCCATAAAGATTATTTTTAGATCCAAAATACCTCTGTTTGTTTGTCGCGTTATGTTCAGAAATCCACAGGAAAGAGCGGTCACGACAACGCAGACAAATTCCAAATAGTTTCCATAATGTCCACAGAAACATGTCAAACGTTTTTTATAATCAATCCTCAGGTTGTTTTTAAAATATATAATCGATAATATATCAACCACAAATCTCTTTCACAGTAGGAGAGGGAGAAGCAATACCTATCCAAACTCTGTTGCGCGAGCAAAACTCATGTGACCACTTGACGCGATGTTATTGTTCTGGCTCATTTTTCAAAATAAAAGCCTGAAACTATGTCTGAAAACTGTTGACACCTTGAGGAAGCGATAGGAAAAAGAATCTGGTTCTTATCCCTTTTAAATGGAGCAAAGGGAGGCTATGGAACATGGAGTTTTCAAAATAGTAGCCACTTCCTGCTTTGATTTTCCTCAGGGTTTCGCCTACAATATCAGTTCTGTTATACTCACAGACAGTATTTTGACAGTTTTGGAAACTTTAGAGTGTTTCTATCCAATACTAATAATAATATGCATATATTAGCAACTGAGACTGAGGAGCTGGCCGTTTACAATGGGCACCTTTTCATCCAAGCTACTCAATACTGACCCATGCAGCCATAAAAAGTTAAACATTGTCTTTCACATTGTCAAATCATAGGCTTTATTAGTTGAGTGACAACCAATGTAATTTACTGGGTCATTGTTACCAAAAGCACTGAAGAAAACTGTGTTTTATACCGGAGTTGTGTAGCCTGCCAGAGTGGATGCAAGTCACATCCAACTACTGATTAGGGTTTTCAAACATTTAGATTTAATTTAGATTGTTCAGGTTCACCGTAAGAAGTAGTTTTGGTCTTTTTGCTTTAACAAGTCCAATACAGCAAATGAAAGATAAACATCTTGTTAATATACCCATCGTGTTCGATTTTAAAAATGTTTTACAGCGAAAACACAACATATATTTACGTTCGATCACCACCAAATCCAAAAAAACACAGCCATTTTTCCAGCCAAAAGTCACAAAAGCGGAATTAGAGATACAATTAATCACTAACCTTTGATAATCTTCATCAGATGACACTCATATGACATCATGTTACACAATACATTTATGTTTTGTTCGATAATATGCATATTTATATCCACAAATCTCGGTTTACATTGGCGCCATGTTCAGAAATGCCTCCAAAATATCCGGAGTAATTACATAGAGCCACGTCATATAACATAAATACTCATCATAAACTTTGAAGAAAAATACACGTTTTAAAAAATAATTAAAGATACACTGGTTATTTTTATTTTATTTTACGAAAAAAGCATACCATGCAATAATCTGAGATGGCGCTCAGACGTAAATATATTTCTCCGCCACAGAAATACGAAATTACATCATAAATATTCCCTTACCTTTGATGATCTTTCATCAGAATGCAGTGCAAGGAATCCTAGTTGTTCGATAATGTCCATTACTAGTGTCCAATTAGCTACTTTTGCTAGAACGTTTAGTTCACATGTCTAAAAGCTGGCGCTGGTCCAGGCGAACTCGGACGAAAACTTCAAAAAAGTATTCCAGGTCGAATAAGCTGGTCAAACTAAGAGAATCAATCTTCAGGATGTTATTTTCATATATATCCAATAACATTGCAACCGGAGTATTCGTTTTTGTCTACAGAGTAATGGAACGCAAGGTGATATAATGAGTACTGCGCATAACCAGGAACTGGCATTCTGCCAGACCAGTGACTCTTTCCCCTCCCATCCGGCCCCACATAATAATATATAATATATGCCATTTAGCAGACGCTTTTATCCAAAGCGACTTACAGTCATGTGTGCATACATTCTACGTATGGGTGGTCCCGGGGATCGAACCCACTACCCTGGCGTTACAAGCGCCACGCTCTACCAACTGAGCTACAGAAGGACCACATCACACTAGAGGCTTCATTCTACGTTCTACTGACTGTTGACATCTTGTGGAAGGCATGGGAAGTGCGAACAGATCCATATCGTATTGGGATGTGAATAGGCCATGAGTTGAAAATCAACCATCCCCAGAATTTCCACTTCCTGTTTGGAAGTTTGCCTGCCCTGTGAGTTCTGTTATACTCACAGACATAATTCAAACAGTTTTAGAAACTTCAGATTGTTTTCTATCCAATAGTAATAATAATATGCATATATTCGCATCTGTGACAGAGTAGGAGGCAGTTCCTTATGGGCACGCAATTCATCCAAAATGAAAATGCTGCCCCCTGTCCCTAAGCTAGGAAGTGAAAACGGTATTCATCCAGCTTGCCAGCTAGTTAAATATACAAATATACAAAGACTTTGACTTTGCATGAGCTCCGGTTAGCCTGCTAACCAATTTACATGGTGTTAGGTTCTAAATAAACCTAGTAAAACTCACTGACGATTAATAAAGCTTAAACCAAGTTTAATCGCCCATTGGGTCAATACAGCTGCATCAGACAAAGACATGGTTCCACCACTAGTGGTGTGGTATATATGTATAGTCGTGGCCAAAAGTTTTGAGAATGACACAAATATTAATGTTCACAAAGTTTGCTGCTTCAGTGTCTTTAGATATTTTTGTCAGATGTTACTATGGAATACTGAAGTATATTTACAAGCATCTCATAAGTGTCAAAGGCTTTTATTGACAATTACATTAAGTTGATGCAAAGACTCAATATTTGCAGTGTTGACCCTTCTTTTTCAAGACCTCTGCAATCCGCCCTGGCATGCTGTCAATTAACTTCTGGGCCACTTCCTGACTGATGGCAGCCCATTCTTGCATAATCAATACTTGGAGTTTGTCAGAGTTTGAAGGTTTTTGTTTGTCCACCCGCCTCTTGAGGATTGACCACAAATTCTCAATGGGATTAAGGTCTGGGTAGTTTCCAAAATATCGATGTTTTGTTCCCCAAGCCACTTAATTTTTGCCTTATGGCAAGGTGCTCCATCATGCTGGAAAAGGCATCGTTCGTCACCAAACTCTTCCTGGATGGTTGGGAGAAGTTGCTCTCGGAGGATGTGTTCGTACCATTCTTTATTCATGGCTGTGCTCTTAGGCAAAATTGTGAGTGAGCCCCACTCCCTTGGCTGAGAAGCAAACCCACACATTAATGATCTCAGGGTGCTTTACTGTTGGCATGACACAGGACTGATGGTAGTGCTCACCTTGTCTTCTCCGGACAAGCTTTTTTCCGGATGACCCAAACAATCGGAAAGGGGATTCATCAGAGAAAATGACTTTACCCCAGTCCTCAGCAGTCCAATCCCTGTTCCTTTTGCAGAATATCAGTCTGTCCTTGATGTTTTTCCTGGAGAGAAGTGGCTTCTTTGCTGCTCTTCTTGACACCAGGCCATCCTCCAAAAGTCTTCGCCTCACTGTGTGTGCAGATGCACTCACACCTGCCTGCTGCCATTCCTGAGCAAGCTCTGTACTGGTGGTGCCCCGATCCCGCAGCTGAATCAACTTTAGGAGACGGTCCTGGCGCTTGCTGGACTTTCTTGGACGCCCTGAAGTCTTCTTCACAACAATTGAACTGCTCTCCTTGAAGTTCTTGATGATCCGATAAATGGTTGATTTAGGTGCAATCTTACTGGCAGCAATATCCTTGCCTGTGAAGCCCTTTTTGTGCAAAGCACTGATGACAGCACGTGTTTCCTTGCAGGTAACCATGGCTGATAGAGGAAAAACAATGATTCCAAGCACCACCTTCCTTTTGAAGCTTCCAGTCTGTTATTCGAACTCAATCAGCATGACAGAGTGATCTCCAGCCTTGTCCTCGTCAACACTCACACCTGTGTTAACGAGATAATCACTGACATGATGTCAGCTGGTCCTTTTGTGGCAGGGCGGAAATGCAGTGGAAATGTTTTTTGGGGATTCAGTTCATTTGCAATGAATTGCAATTCATCTGATCATTCTTCATAACATTCTGGAGTATATGCAAATTGCCATCATACAAACTGAGGCAGCAGACTGTGAAAATTAATATTTGTATCATTCTCAAAACTTTTGGCCACGACTGTACTCCAATTTGGGGTGGAATCTCCTCCTTCACTCTAACCATTACATCTCTGTTGCTAGGCAGGAAATTAAGTGACGCGGGCAATTAACTGTTCCTTCTCCCTTCTTAAAACCAGTTAGAGATAGGGGGCAGTATTTCCACTTTGGATGAATTGTGTGCCCATAGTGAACTGCATCAAAATCTGTCCTAAATTGCTAATATATGCATATTATTATTAATATTCGATAGAAAACACTGAAGTTTCTAAAACCGTTTGAATTATGCCTGTGAGTATAACAGAACTCACAGGGCAGGCAATCTTCCAAACAAGTTTTGAAATCCTGAAAGTTGGGGCAACTTTGATGTCATCGCCCCCTCTCTTCCAAACAAGTTATGGATCTGGAAACACTTCCTACGTCTTCCACTAGATGTCCTCATTCAGTAGAAAGTGTAATGGAGCATTTGGGAAGGAAAGTAGTTGGTGTCAAAAAAGGATTCCATTTTGTTGAGGCGCGTTTGCCTTTGAGTGCTTCGGTTGTTCCAATCAGTCCCAGATGAAAACGAATGATCCGGTTGGAATGCTATTGGATCTATATGATTATAACATCCTGAAGATTGATTCTGCACTTAGTTTGACCAGTTTCTTCGACCGGGATTATGTCATTTGGAAGTTTTGATGAAAACTTATCCTGGACCAGAAGTCATTTTTTGGGCATTTGAGCTGAAAGTGGTACCAAATGCTGCGACTTGGACACTAGAATTGAACATTATGAAACAAAACAATTTATTGTTGAACTAGGACTCCTTGCACTACATTCTGATGAAAGATCATCAAATGTAAGGGAATATTTATGTTGTAATTTTGTATTTCTGTTGACTCCAACATGGCGGAGAAATATTGAGCGCCGTCTCAGATTATTGCAATGTTAGGCTTTTTCCGTAACGTTAAAAAAAATGTGACACAGCGGTTGCATTAAGAACCAGGGTATCTTTAATTATATGTAGAACATGTATCTTTAGTCAAAGTTTATAATGAGTATTTCTGTTATCTGGCGTAGCTTTCTATAATTCCTCCGGATATTTTGGAGGATGTTCTGAACATGGCGTTAATGTAAACCGAGATTTCTGGATATAAAATGCATATTATCGAACAAAACATAAATGTACTGTGTAACATGTCATATGACTGTCACCTGATGAAGATTTTCAAGAGGTTAGTGATTGATTTTTTTATCCTGCTTTTGTAATTTGTACCTTTTGCTGGAAAAAAATGGCTACGTTTTTTCTTTGGTTTGGTGGTGGTCTAACGTAAATATATGTTGTGTTTTCGCCGTAAAACATTTAAAAAATCTGACACGCTGGCTAGATGAACAAGGTGTTTATCTTTCATTTGAGGTATTGGACTTGTTAATGTGTGGAGGTTAAATATTTTTAAAGAATATTTTTGCATTCCCTGCGCCACGTTTTCACCTGAACGGGGGGTGGAGTTCCCGTAGGGGAACCCCTCGCCTCTTAAACAGTCTGATGTAAACATTATGTCGCAAACACAGGCCTCATGTGTACCTCGCCTCCTTCTATAGATACATTTGCACATATAGCATCCCATCTAACCCATAACACAATGGCCACTACTCCTAATGCACTATAAACATACTAAAACATCCTCAAATCAATTAGTCAATATACATCAGTCCCTCCTCTGGAACATTGATCACTCCTATGTTCCACGACACCTAAAAACATATTGACTTGAAAAGGAAAGAGAAAAATGACATGTTTAATAATTCACACCACCATTGATGCAACTGAGACTGGGGAAAGAACCATCCATCCGTTCAGTTCTATGCTCATGTGATGCTGGTCTCCATGCCATCTCCTTCATTTTCATCTTCAGGTGTTATCGCAAGACAGACTATGAGCCTTGTATGCAATTAATTGTACCGTATCATCCAGAAATCTATACTGTATGTATTGATACGATTTAACATAAAAATTCTGATGACATAGTAAAACAAAAAATGCAAAAAAACCTTAATGGTTGACGCAAGCTATCATCCAGTGAGTTATCTAATAAACTCCCTGTCTGAGTGCACTTAAGAGATAACGTTTCTAGAGCCTCCCTATGCCCAATGCATTTGAGCAGTGCACCTACCCCTCACAGTTTGAGAGCAACTCTCTCTCGCTGTATCCGAATCATAACTAAAACATTTTATAAATTATCAAACCCAAATTTAGAATGACAGTCCTTAGTGATTTACTTTGAGTCTATCACTCGAATTCGAGCTTCTCAACCTAGCACACATCATCACGGTTAGGATGTACATTTATAAACATGACCTTTTATTGTCGGTAATAACTCTTCTCATTACAGCCCTCCTTTGTCCTGTCGCGAGTGGCATGTTAATGAAAGATCGGTATGTCAATGCATTCTTAGTCTAAATTGTTCTCAGTGTGTAGACCTTCTCCTGGCACTTCCTCCTTCCCAACGGCACATATGTACCTCTTGCCTGTCACATTTGATGGACCTTGGTAATGTAATTTCAATACAAAGTCATCCGTTTTTCCCATGTACACAAGTCTCTCACCAGAGCCTCTACCACCATTCTGCCAGGTCCATTTTCCCCACCAGTACACCAGGAGCATGAGAGAAGTTTGAATGTTAACTCTCTCCATGCTCACTCCACATGCGCGTTCTCAGGACTCATTGCGCACTTCTGCCGCCTGTACCCAGGTTAATGCTTCTACACCTGCATTGCTTGCTGTTTGTGGTTTCTGTTTTGTGGTTTCTGTTTTGGGTTGCTTGCTGGCTGGGTTTCTTTACGTCACTTTGAAATATCAGCTGTCAGCTAATATGTCAGCTATAAATACATTTGATTTGATTTAATGGCTCTGTTTTGATTTAAAGTCACTGTTGCCTTGTACGCCTTTGTCACTCCTTCTTCAGCAAGTTAGGGAAGGTTTTGAGGTTCACACACACTGTTTGTTGTCAAATTATTCCTACCATGCATTACAACATCTGACGTCACCTTCCATGAGAACGTCAAGAGAGGACAGATCAGAACTTCCTCAAGGTGTCAACAGGCTTTAGACATAGTTTCAGTTAGATAGAGACTCTCAGTTAGATAGCAAATGTTCAGTTTTTCCAAAAAGATTATTTGTGTAGGAGAAATCGCTCCGTTTTGTTCATCACGTTTGGCTGAGAAAAACCCCCGAAAATTCAGTCATCAAAACGCCAAACTTTTTTCAAAATTAACTCCATAATATCGACAGAAACATGGCAAACGTTGTTTAGAATCAATCCTCAAGGTGTTTTTCACATATCTATTCGATGATAAGTCATTCGTGGCAGTTTGGTTTCTCCTCTGAATCACATGGGAAAATACATGCAGCTGGAGATTATGCACCAATTTCGACGGATGACACCAGGCGGACACCTGGTAAATGTAGTCTCTTATGGTCAATCTTCTAATGATAGGCCTACAAATACGTCACAATGCTGCAGACACCTTTGGGAAACGACAGAAAGCGTAGGCTCGTTCCTGGCGAATTCACAGCCATATAAGGAGACATTGGAACACATCGCCTCAAAAATCTGGCTCACTTCCTGTTTGAAGTTTCATCTTGGTTTCGCCTGTAGCATTAGTTCTGTGGCACTCACAGACAATATCTTTGCAGTTTTGGAAACGTCAGTGTTTTCTTTCCAAAGCTGTCAATTATATGCATAGTCAAGCATCTTTTCGTGACAAAATATCTTGTTTAAAATGGGAACATTTTTTATCCATAAATTAAAAGAGTGCCCCCTATATCTAAGAAGTTAAAGCACTGACCATTTTAGAATGGCAGACTAAAGTGATTGTATGACCAATAGCTGTGCTCTGATTTGAGGATTCCTAAACATTGCTCTGCAATATTGCCCCAAAACATTGCCAATGTATCATGGCCTTAACACAGTGTTGCCCAGACATTACATCAATGTCTCCTCCAGGACGATAGTCTGTAGTGAATGTACTGAACTTCTCTTCCTAGCTTCCTGCTACAGTATCTCCTCTCTCTCCCTTTTTCTCACTCTGCATTCAGGCCATCGCCGCAGCATAACGGCATGATGCAATCCTGCAGCTAACACTAGAAAGGTTAAACGCTTCCCTCTTCTCCTTCCTTTTCAATCATTGTTTGTTTTTGAGTGGCGTTCCCTCACTCACTCACTCAGTCAGCCAGTCACTCAGGGTAGCATACAACCAGGCCAGTTATTTCTGAGTGGTGTGAGTGGCTAGGTCTATCGCAGTGTTATGATAGGCTATTACCACCCCTTGATTCTGTGACGGAAAGCTGAATGACGATACACAGGGTAGGCCACCACACCACTCAACACAACTATAGCTATAACAAAGTAACAAAATGTCATATGGAGGGAGGGAGAGACGGAATGAGGGAGTTAGAGGGAGGGAGGGAGGGAGGGAGGGAGGGAGGGAGGGAGGGAGGGAGGGAGGGAGGGAGGGAGGGAGGGAGGGAGGGAGGGAGGGAGGGAGGGAGGGAGGGAGGGAGGGAGGGAGGGAGGGGGAGGGAGGAAGGAAGGAAGGAGATTATTTACATTACGTTTCAAGCTATACACTTCTCTCAAGTTTAGATTTGGCTAAACTATAAGTTTGCATGCCTGCTTATGAGTGATGTAAGCGATAGACGACTGTTTTTATCATTTTACGAGTATGCTGTTCTCTTAGGTGTACCCTGTGTTGCCTGTTCAGAACTGATATCTAGATTCATTCCACATTGTGAACTAATTAATCTGGCCACAGATGGCCTTGGGCTGGTGGCAATATTGCCTTTCTTTCCCTCCTTTTCAATTTTTACAGTTGGTCTTAATCCTTCTGAGCCTTCCCTCCATGGCAAGGACAGATAATGAGCTAATTTATCAGAGGTATGGAGAAGAAAGCCCTCTCTCTTTAAGGCATCTGTTTTCAACTTTCAGGAAGAAGACATGTTTTCACACAGAAATTGCTTTCTGAGTCCTGATAGTGTTAATCCTCTGGAACAGTTATTTTAAAACACCAGACGCATCGGCCTCCTCTAACTCCTCTCCACTCGCCACTGAGTGCAAAATCCATTAAAAGTTGGAAATGTGCTTGTAATGGCATTCAAAGTGAATGTGTGGCCTCAGTCTGCCTCTGTTAATCCCTAAGGACTTCTCCTACTCTTACACACAACAAAAATATGTTTCCTCAAGGGTTCTTTGGGAATGGTGATGAGTTCTATGTGGAACCATAATGACTCTGAGAACACTTTGAGCCCTTCAATTGGTCTTTGCAGTTCACCAAAGGGCATTGCTCTTTTAGTGATAATTTAAATGTAGCGGCAGCTGCTCAATATAATATTTTTGGGTGCGGTTTGTGCTCAGTCCTTTTTGTGCAACCTTGAGTGAGAGTGTACTTCCAGTTTATCTAATCTGTTGTGCCTTTACATGTTGTTTATGACTATGGTGTCTTGAGTGATGGGGAAACAAAGCTTCCTGAAGCATTGAGGCTTGACAGCCAAATGGTTTACTACTTTTCAAAAACTGAATCTATGGCACTATTTAGAATGCCTAAAACAGAAGCTTGTACTATATTAAATAAAACAAATTATTTGAGCAACAGAGCAGAAAGTCTGGTTTCACAAAGATATCTAAATAATGTGCCTTCAACGGGATTCAACTTCATACCCTCACATCACTGAATTTATTATAGTTTCCTACTCCTATTTTGTAAGTATGGTGTCCAGTAGAGGTCGGTGTTTGAAATCAGCTTGGAATCAAAGGAAGGAAATCAGTGGGAATCTCGCATTTTGTGATACAAGGCTTGAAAAGGCACGTGATCAAACCAAGATTTGGACGTCATTGATGACGTACTTCTGATAAAGTGGTACGAGCATCAGCACACTGCTTCAAAGTTAGCGGATGCAACATCACTACTTTATTCAACACGGTGTACACTAGTGGCACCTGCTGGTCAAAATAATTTAGAGCAGTCAAATTATTATAGATGAAGTCCCACACGCCGTAGCACATGTACGGCGTAGCCTTTTTGTCATCTAGAAAAGCCAAAACCAAACTAATCAGGTAGTTCTTCAACGAAACAAAGCTTCTGACATCATTGATCACGTGCTTCTGATAAAGGGATACAGTCATCGACACACTGCTTTGAAGTATACTGCTTAGCGATTTTGACGCATTTCTTTGGAGCTCTGGTATTAAACGTAATATCACTAGTGTCTTGGGAAAGACTCACATATGGCCTTTGAGAACTGTCAGCGGTTCTCAATTCTCTCCTCAGCGACCCACAGCTTTTCCAGAGCTAGCACACCTGATTCAACTTGTCAATGAACATAATAATAACACCTATGGAATTTTATCGATATAATATGTCTAACCAGAATATATTCTTTCAAAAGGATCAACAAAGAACATTTGAGAAATGAGATTGAGAAAGGGTATTTATAGAACCATTCTCTATAAAGGTTCTATAAATAACCAGAGAAGATGTGTGTGAGAGGAGATGTGTGTGTAAGAATGCTGGTTTGTTACTGATGAAGTGTGTGTGCGTGTGCGTGTGTGATGATACATACAAAAAATAAATGGTTATATATAGTTCTAAATAAGGGTTATTTGGCTTTTTAGCGGAACTATTTTTTGTGCCATATAGAAACTTTTTTGAATGTTTTTTACAGGTTCTTTATGAGCATAGTTCTTTATAGAACCATCAAAAAAAGGTTATATATAGCACCAGAAAGGGATTCGTTATGGTTACAATCCAAAGAACCCTTACACACACATCCTCTTACACACATCTTCTCTGTCTCTCTCACATAAACAGTACGTTATGACAAATCTTCTCTACCTTATGCACACACATCATCTGTAACACTATCCCTGCCAGCTCTCTCTGGATGGCGGGCTCAGATCAACAAAGAGGCGAGACACAAAGAGCTTCTCATCTCACAGTAAAGCTGAGTGATGGGGAGTAGAGGAGAGATCAATACCAGGGAGGGTTAGGGGGAGGGGGGTCAACAGAGCTGTGGATGGAGGGATGGAGCCGCGCCCCGCAGCACTTAATACACACATCTGTAACTCCTCTGGACAAAGGAAGGCATGGGAAGCCCTGTGGTTTCAGTCTATCGGCTCTGGATATGATAGTGTAGATAGATACTATCGTCTGTGTGAGGGTATATGGGTGTGTGTGTTTGTTCGTGGATGTGTGCGTGCGTGTAGGGACAGCCTCATGTAATATTCAGCAGGACGAGGGCCTCAGTTGCAGCGGTTGGAATAGAGGTGTCTGCCCTCATCACCCAGGGTGCCTGCCGGGGAAAGACTACTGCCATAACCACTTTAGTTTACACACTATGCACTCCTCTCCTGGCTCCTCTCCTCTTTCTTCTATTCCTTTGTCTAATGTCCTACCTTCCCTTTCCTTTCTGTTAAGCTGTCTTCTCTTTCCTTCTTGTCCTGCCATGAACCCCCCCCGCCCTTCTTCTCTTCTCGTCTCCCTCAAATCTTTCACTTGATCCTGCGAGAAATGACAATGTTGCAGTCTGCTGCTATTCTTCTACACATCAAAGCACTCTGATTGAACCCAGCTGAACTGCAACACTACCCAGCCATTACTATCAGAACCTATTATTTACCTTTGCATCATCTTCCGCACAGGTTCAGTTTGGAGGGAAAGAGGAAGTTACTCAGTCTCAACACTCCCCCCTACTGATGAGGAGTGGAAAAGCAGAACAAAACAGTTAAATTGAAGTCGACAAAGTCAGATGAATAGTGTCAAGTGGGGAAGTGGTGTCAAGTAGTTAATGTTTCCCCCGCACCGGTCACAGAGCTGAACCCTGCAGTGTGTGCGTGTGTGTGTGCGCGTGTGTGTGTGCACCCACCGCAGCGGCAAACATCTGGGTGTCTTTTGAAGTACCCAGGTGTGTGGCGAATAACAGCTGCACTCCTTCCCTCTCTCATTCCCTCCTCATCTCCATGATGTTGGGAAGATGGAGGGAGATGACAAGCAAAAATCCCCCTGTGCTCTGCACCATGTTTTTCATTTTTTCCACATTCCGTTTTTCCCTCTTATTTGATTTCATTATGCTTCATCACATCATACAGACACACGCGCGCATGCACGTACACATACACACATCTTATGAAGGCAGGAGGTGAAGAGCAGATGGGCTCAGTGGGTAGATAAAATGCTAACATTCCCCCCAACCAGGTCTCCGCGCTAAACAAAGGGTCACGTCTTCAGACACAATCAATGGGATGAGAGGAGAAGTGTCTGGTTATGCATGTGTGTCTGTGTGTGTTTGCATACCTGCATGTGTATGTGCGTGCATGTGTAGGCACATACTACATGTGTACCTGTGCTCGTAAACACTCATGCGTGTGTTTTCATGTGAGTTCTGTCATGCATACTGCCCTGTCAAAGTGATGGCGCTGTACAGGATGGCTGCTGTTTTGCAAGCTCCGACCCAACTTTGCTCTTTTGTGATTATTTTGTTGATCATTTTTACTTTATTTTCACGAAATGTATCTGCTTTTATTTCTTACAACTGACAAAAAAGTTTGAACATCAGATTGGCAGTTACTTACCTCAATTCCGGCTTCAACTTCAACTCATCTGCCCTGGGCTCGTTTTGTAATTCCGCCCCCATTTTTGGGCTTCTCAAGATGAACGCTGGCATTACAGAAACAAGAGAGGGGGGATCCTAGCGGGATTAAGGCGAAGGGAAAACTGTTCAGCTCTTCCCTCCATTCTACTGGCCCTCCAGTCACTTGATCATAAAGATGGGTGAACTCTGATCGCGGATTTGCTACAAACGGGACTCTCGAAACTGCAACATTCTCTGCTTTTCTGAATCATGGCTCAGACAAGATATCCAACTCGATGGATTCTTCATTCACCATGTGGACAGGACAGTTAAGTCAGGAAAATACAGGGGGAGGGATTTGCTTCTTCTTCAACTGGTGTGCTGACCTCGAGCACGGTGTAAGTGTTGACCCATTGCTCACCCATCTTGGAATACCTGATGGTCAAATGCCGACCTTTCTACCTCCCAAAGGAGTTTTCAGCTGTTACCGTGACTGTTGTATACATTCCACCACAGGACAAGAAAAATAACAAGCTGGCACTTAACAAACTGTACGAGGCTATAAACCAGTAGGAAAACAAGTAGGAAAAATGTTATTTGAATGCTGCTTTTCTGGTTGCTGGCGATTTTGATTCCGTGTCATTAAGATACTTGATGCCCAACTTCCATCAACACGTCTCCTTCACCACCAGGACAATGAAGTTCTAGACCACTGTTATTCTACCCACAAGCAAACATACAAATTCAAACAGGGAGTTGTTGTGACTTTAAAAAGTCACCAGAGTCAGAGATTATGCTACAGGTCTACTTTGCTTGCACTGATTGGAATATGTTTAGTGACTGTGCCGATATCGTCGACGAGCTAACCACCACTGTCACATAATTGCAAAAGGGTTTTATAATAACCAATTGGCCTTTTAAAATGATAAACTTGGATTTGCTAACACAACTTTCCATTGAAACACAGGAGTGATGGTTGCTGATAATGGGCCTCTGTATGCCTATGTAAATATTCCATTAAAAAATCTGCCGTTTCAAGCTACAATAGTCTTTTACAACATTAGCAATGTCTACACTGTATTTCTGATCAATTTTACATTATTTTAATGGACACAAAATGTGCTTTTCTTTCGAAAACAAGGACATTTCTAAGTGACCCCAGACTTTTGAATGGGAGTGTATTTCTATGTCTGTAACTCCTGTATCCTGGCACATTGTAAATATGGTACTGGATCTCACTGAACCTGTACACTGAGTGTACAAAACATTAGTAACACCTTCCTGATATTGGTGACCTTTTGCCCTCAGAACAGCCTCAATTTGTCGGGCCATGGACTACAAGATGTCAAAAGCGTTCCACAGGGATGCTGGCCCATGTTGACTCCAATGCTTCCCACAGTTGTTTTAAGTTGGCTGTAGGTCCTTTGGGTGGTGGACAAATGGTAAACTGTTAAGCGTGAAAAACCCAGCAGCGGTGCAGTTCTTGACACACTCAAACTGGTGTCTGACAACTACTAACATACCCTATTAAAAGGCACATACTTCTTTTGTCTTGCCCATTCACCTTCTGAATGGTACACATACGCAATACATGTCTCAATTGTCTCAAGGCTTAAAAATCCGTTAACCTGTCTCCTCCCCTTCCTCTACACTGATTGAAGTGGATTTAACAAGTGACATCAATAAGGGATCATAGCTTCCACCTAGATTCACCTGGTCAGTCTATGTCAAAATCCTAATGTTGTGCTCGCTCAGTGTACACTTACCTTCTCATGTTCTTCTTCTTATTATGCCCTATTATGTTTTTGTTCTACCTTATGTTATTTTTAGTATTACATTATTACGTTATTGATTACTGCATTGTTGGGTTTAGAGCTTGAATGGAAGGCACTTCACTGTACTTGTGCACGTGACGTTAAAACTTGAACATACATGTGTTTGAGTCTGCATACAACACGTGTGTATGTGCCTGAGAGAGGGTAAGGGAAACACAACACATGTGTGTATGTGCCTGAGAGAGGGTAAGGGAAACACAACACGTGTGTATGTGCCTGAGAGAGGGTAAGGGAAACACAACACATGTGTGTATGTGCCTGAGAGAGGGTAAGGGAAACACAACACATGTGTGTATGTGCCTGAGAGAGGGTAAGGGAAACACAACACATGTGTGTATGTGCCTGAGAGAGGGTCAGGGAAACACAACACGTGTGTATGTGCCTGAGAGAGGGTAAGGGAAACACAACACACGTGTGTATGTGCCTGAGAGAGGGTCAGGGAAACACAACACATGTGTGTATGTGCCTGAGAGAGGGTCAGGGAAACACAACACGTGTGTATGTGCCTGAGAGAGGTAAGGGAAACACAACACACGTGTGTATGTGCCTGAGAGAGGGTCAGGGAAACAAAACACACGTGTGTATGTGCCTGAGAGAGGGTAAGGGAAACACAACACATGTGTGTATGTGCCTGAGAGAGGGTCAGGGAAACACAACACGTGTGTATGTGCCTGAGAGAGTAAGGGAAACACAACACACGTGTGTATGTGCCTGAGAGAGGGTAAGGGAAACACAACACATGTGTGTATGTGCCTGAGAGAGGGTCAGGGAAACACAACACATGTGTGTATGTGCCTGAGAGAGGGTCAGGGAAACACAACACATGTGTGTATGTGCCTGAGAGAGGGTAAGGGAAACACAACACATGTGTGTATGTGCCTGAGAGAGGGTAAGGGAAACACAACACATGTGTGTATGTGCCTGAGAGAGGGTCAGGGAAACACAACACATGTGTGTATGTGCCTGAGAGAGGGTAAGGGAAACACAACACATGTGTGTATGTGCCTGAGAGAGGGTAAGGAAACACAACACATGTGTGTATGTGCCTGAGAGAGGGTAAGGGAAACACAACACATGTGTGTATGTGCCTGAGAGAGGGTAAGGGAAACACAACACATGTGTGTATGTGCCTGAGAGAGGGTAAGGAAACACAACACATGTGTGTATGTGCCTGAGAGAGGGTCAGGGAAACACAACACATGTGTGTATGTGCCTGAGAGAGGGTAAGGGAAACACAACACATGTGTGTATGTGCCTGAGAGAGGGTCAGGGAAACACAACACATGTGTGTATGTGCCTGAGAGAGGGTCAGGGAAACACAACACATGTGTGTATGTGCCTGAGAGAGGGTAAGGGAAACACAACACATGTGTGTATGTGCCTGAGAGAGGGTAAGGGAAACACAACACATGTGTGTATGTGCCTGAGAGAGGGTCAGGGAAACACAACACATGTGTGTATGTGCCTGAGAGAGGGTAAGGGAAACACAACACATGTGTGTATGTGCCTGAGAGAGGGTAAGGGAAACACAACACATGTGTGTATGTGCCTGAGAGAGGGTAAGGGAAACACAACACATGTGTGTATGTGCCTGAGAGAGGGTCAGGGAAACACAACACATGTGTGTATGTGCCTGAGAGAGGGTAAGGGAAACACAACACATGTGTGTATGTGCCTGAGAGAGGGTAAGGGAAACACAACACATGTGTGTATGTGCCTGAGAGAGGGTCAGGGAAACACAACACATGTGTGTATGTGCCTGAGAGAGGGTCAGGGAAACACAACACATGTGTGTATGTGCCTGAGAGAGGGTAAGGGAAACACAACACATGTGTGTATGTGCCTGAGAGAGGGTAAGGGAAACACAACACATGTGTGTATGTGCCTGAGAGAGGGTCAGGGAAACACAACACATGTGTGTATGTGCCTGAGAGAGGGTAAGGGAAACACAACACATGTGTGTATGTGCCTGAGAGAGGGTAAGGGAAACACAACACATGTGTGTATGTGCCTGAGAGAGGGTAAGGGAAACACAACACATGTGTGTATGTGCCTGAGAGAGGGTAAGGGAAACACAACACATGTGTGTATGTGCCTGAGAGAGGGTAAGGGAAACACAACACGTGTGTATGTGCCTGAGAGAGGGTCAGGGAAACACAACACATGTGTGTATGTGCCTGAGAGAGGGTCAGGGAAACACAACACGTGTGTATGTGCCTGAGAGAGGGTAAGGGAAACACAACACACGTGTGTATGTGCCTGAGAGAGGGTCAGGAAACACAACACATGTGTGTATGTGCCTGAGAGAGGGTAAGGGAAACACAACACACGTGTGTATGTGCCTGAGAGAGGGTAAGGGAAACACAACACGTGTGTATGTGCCTGAGAGAGGGTAAGGGAAACACAACACACGTGTGTATGTGCCTGAGAGAGGGTAAGGGAAACACAACACACGTGTGTATGTGCCTGAGAGAGGGTAAGGGAAACACAACACGTGTGTATGTGCCTGAGAGAGGGTAAGGGAAACACAACACATGTGTGTATGTGCCTGAGAGAGGGTCAGGGAAACACAACACATGTGTGTATGTGCCTGAGAGAGGGTAAGGGAAACACAACACATGTGTGTATGTGCCTGAGAGAGGGTAAGGGAAACACAACACATGTGTGTATGTGCCTGAGAGAGGGTCAGGGAAACACAACACATGTGTGTATGTGCCTGAGAGAGGGTAAGGGAAACACAACACATGTGTGTATGTGCCTGAGAGAGGGTAAGGAAACACAACACATGTGTGTATGTGCCTGAGAGAGGGTAAGGGAAACACAACACATGTGTGTATGTGCCTGAGAGAGGGTCAGGGAAACACAACACATGTGTGTATGTGCCTGAGAGAGGGTCAGGGAAACACAACACGTGTGTATGTGCCTGAGAGAGGGTAAGGGAAACACAACACACGTGTGTATGTGCCTGAGAGAGGGTCAGGGAAACACAACACATGTGTGTATGTGCCTGAGAGAGGGTAAGGGAAACACAACACACGTGTGTATGTGCCTGAGAGAGGGTAAGGGAAACACAACACGTGTGTATGTGCCTGAGAGAGGGTAAGGGAAACACAACACATGTGTGTATGTGCCTGAGAGAGGGTTAACACACGTGTGTATGTGCCTGAGAGAGGGTCAGGGAAACAAAACACACGTGTGTATGTGCCTGAGAGAGGGTAAGGGAAACACAACACATGTGTGTATGTGCCTGAGAGAGGGTCAGGGAAACACAACACGTGTGTATGTGCCTGAGAGAGGGTAAGGAAACACAACACATGTGTGTATGTGCCTGAGAGAGGGTAAGGGAAACACAACACATGTGTGTATGTGCCTGAGAGAGGGTAAGGGAAACACAACACATGTGTGTATGTGCCTGAGAGAGGGTCAGGGAAACACAACACATGTGTGTATGTGCCTGAGAGAGGGTCAGGGAAACACAACACATGTGTGTATGTGCCTGAGAGAGGGTCAGGGAAACACAACACATGTGTGTATGTGCCTGAGAGAGGGTTTACGTGTGTGTATGTGCCTGAGAGAGGGTAAGGGAAACACAACACATGTGTGTATGTGCCTGAGAGAGGGTAAGGGAAACACAACACGTGTGTATGTGCCTGAGAGAGGGTAAGGGAAACACAACACATGTGTGTATGTGCCTGAGAGAGGGTAAGGGAAACACAACACATGTGTGTATGTGCCTGAGAGAGGGTAAGGGAAACACAACACATGTGTGTATGTGCCTGAGAGAGGGTAAGGGAAACACAACACGTGTGTATGTGCCTGAGAGAGGGTCAGGGAAACACAACACATGTGTGTATGTGCCTGAGAGAGGGTAAGGGAAACACAACACATGTGTGTATGTGCCTGAGAGAGGGTAAGGGAAACACAACACATGTGTGTATGTGCCTGAGAGAGGGTCAGGGAAACACAACACATGTGTGTATGTGCCTGAGAGAGGGTAAGGGAAACACAACACATGTGTGTATGTGCCTGAGAGAGGGTCAGGGAAACACAACACATGTGTGTATGTGCCTGAGAGAGGGTAAGGGAAACACAACACGTGTGTGTATGTGCCTGAGAGAGGGTAAGGGAAACACAACACATGTGTGTATGTGCCTGAGAGAGGGTAAGGGAAACACAACACATGTGTGTATGTGCCTGAGAGAGGGTAAGGGAAACACAACACGTGTGTATGTGCCTGAGAGAGGTCAGGGAAACACAACACATGTGTGTATGTGCCTGAGAGAGGGTAAGGGAAACACAACACATGTGTGTATGTGCCTGAGAGAGGTCAGGGAAACACAACACATGTGTGTATGTGCCTGAGAGAGGGTAAGGGAAACACAACACGTGTGTGTATGTGCCTGAGAGAGGGTAAGGGAAACACAACACATGTGTGTATGTGCCTGAGAGAGGGTAAGGGAAACACAACACATGTGTGTATGTGCCTGAGAGAGGGTAAGGGAAACACAACACATGTGTGTATGTGCCTGAGAGAGGGTAAGGGAAACACAACACGTGTGTATGTGCCTGAGAGAGGGTCAGGGAAACACAACACATGTGTGTATGTGCCTGAGAGAGGGTCAGGGAAACACAACACGTGTGTATGTGCCTGAGAGAGGGTAAGGGAAACACAACACGTGTGTATGTGCCTGAGAGAGGGTAAGGGAAACACAACACATGTGTGTATGTGCCTGAGAGAGGGTCAGGGAAACACAACACATGTCCCTCTAGCATCCAGCGGGGAATAGTAAGGTCCTTTTTTCCCCCCTATCATCTCTATGCAGAACGATGCAGCAAATCCTCTAATTTGCCAATCAACGGCAGCATAATTACGCTCTAAGATCTGCTCCGCTGGGCAAAATGGCTTCTGTCTTCTGCTCGAGTGCCGCAAATAAAACCATGAAGTGAGGAGGCTAGCTAACAAATGAAAGCCTTTCTTGATGAATCAGGGACGCCTCAGTTGTCTGGTTTTGGTAATGAAAGAGGAGATTAATGACTAGGTGGAAACGCTTGTATCCCTTGTCAAGGCTTATCACTAATAGGGAGATATAGGAGATGCACTACTGGACAAAAGTTTTCGAAATCCTACTCATTCAAGGGTTTTTCTTTATTTTTATTTTTTTTTCTACATTGTAGAATAATAGTGAAGGCATCAAAACTCTGAATTAACACATATGGAATCATGTATTAACCCCCAAAAAGTGTTAAGCAAATCAAAATATATTTTATATTTGAAGTTCTTCAAAGTAGCCACCCTTTGCCTTGAAAGCTTTGCACACTCTTGGCATTGTCTCAACCAGCTTCATGAGGTAGTCAACTGGAATGCATTTCAATTAAAGAGTTTGAGCAAATTAGTTGTGTTGTGACAAGGTATACAGAAGATAGCCTTATTTGGTAAAAGATCAAGTCCATATTATGGCGAGAAAGTCCATCATTATTTTAAGACATAAAGGTCAATCAATGCAGAAAATGTCACAAACTTTGAAAGTTTCTTCAAATGTAGTCGCGAAAACCATCAAGCGCTATGATGAAACTGGCTCTCATGAGGACCGCTGCAGTGATGGAAGACTTAGAGTTACCTCTGCTGCAGAGGATAAGTTCATTAGAGCCTCAGAAATTGCATCCCAAAAAATGCTTCAAGAGTTCAAGTAACAGACACATGAAGGTGAGGACCAAAGTGCAGCGTGGTACTTGTTAAAGTTATTTATTTAAACGGAACATTATCAAACAAAGAAACAAAAAGCACAACCGAAACAGCTCTGTCAGGTGCAAACCACACTAAACAGAAAATATAATCACCCACAACTCAAGGGTGAAAACAGGCTGCCTAAGTATGGTTCTCAATCAGGGACAACAATTGACAGCTGCCTCTGATTGAGAACCATACCATGCCAAACACAGAAATACCAAATCATAGAAAAAAGAACACAGACTACCCACCCAACTCACGCCCTGACCATACTAAAACAAAGACATAACAAAAAAACTAAGGTCAGAACGTGACACAAGAAACACAAGCAATGGACATTAGACCGGTGGAAATGTGTCCAAATTGGATAGTTTTGATTGCTACATGTTTTTATTCAAATATCAATGTATGACTACTACTTTATCATTTTAATAAAGAAATAACATAATAAAATCAAGTAAGAACAAATTTGTTGGATTGATGTTTAACTATTAATTAATCATAACTTTAAAAATTCTACTTTAGATTGCAGAACACAAATAAATTAGTTATATTTACTCAACAACCTTATATTTGCTAACATTACGAAAAACATTAAGTGAAAAATACATTTTATGGACATCTGAGTTCGTTACAGTTCTAAGATTTTAGTTGTGCTGACTGTTGGAGTTGGGCTGTGCAATATATCGAATTCATTTTATTAATTATATTTATCTTTTTGCCCGATATTCCAAATGCCTGTATCGAAGAATCAAGTTTTTTTTTCTCATTTTTATGGGCATTTATGTCCGCTTGTTCTCAAGTTGTCTTGTTGGCTCTTGTCTCGTTAGCTCATTCTGTGTGTGCACCTACCATTTCCACCAGCGATATGTATATAATGACGAGGTGTTCATGTCTCTGCCCTAACAATGGGGGTCATTGTAATAGAGGAGAAGTTGGCCTTTCGAACCATACCCTGTTTATGTTTTAACTCCTCAAATTTCAAGCAGAGCAGACACTACTAAAATGAATGTACCAATAAACATTACTTCTGGAAAATTAATGCTCAGTTTGTCGCGCGTCGCTAGCACCATTTTAGTCAAATAAATATTGTTATACTAGCTGTTTAGTCTGTGTTTTATAAATGTGCAATAAGCATAAAACAATTGCATAATGACTTGGCAACTCGTTCTCGTTCTGAGAAATAAGGTAGCCCACTTGATTTCAACATCTGAACAAAGTGGACAGGCTAGCATGCTGTTTTTAACAGTTGGAGAGGGACAGAAGGGTGTGTTCATAACAATTTAACTGTTTTGCCTTGTTAGCTGAGTTCAGAGCTTGTGAAATGGTATCTAGATCCAAGTTGGCTGAACTTGAAATATAAATATTAGCTGGCAACTCACAAGCACATGGGCTTGTGCTTGAGAGGTTGTTTAGGAGATCAGTGTTCATTTTCTATAATGCTACGTTACTAGTGAATGTGCGTTATGCATTGTTCTGGTTACATTTGTAGCAAAAGGTCATTTTTAAAAACAGACCTGAAAGCCAGAGCAATGAGTGATTATTGCAAAAAAAGCAGGTGCAACTATTTTGATGAAATAATGTAATTATTAGTGGGTCTTATGGTTGTGGAAGGAATATATTCAGCCGAGGTATAATTACACAAGCTGAATTCATTATATTATTGCTGAATGTTTTAAATGCAGTGGATTTGACCTTTAATTGTATGACAAAGCTTATTTAGAGAAAACATAAACAAAATATAGATACATATTGTGAATCGCACAGAAGTTTGAAAAAAATCAAGAGATGAGTTTTATGCCGTATATCGCCCAGCCCTACGTTGGAGATGTTTGAGTAGCCATTACTCAAAATCTTTAATGAGTTATGCAGTTATGTTTACTGACTGACTTTCAGAGCTGCTCAACCTTCTTTTGTACCAAGGTCCATCTCCTCTTCCTACTCCTTTCTCTTCTCTATTTTCTCCCTTTTGTACCTTCTTTTGTAACATAATGTTTTTATCTTCAGTCTGACAGTCCTTTTGTTATCCATCCTCTCTTTCTTTTCCTTCTCTTTCGGTTTACTGCTGTGGCCCTGATGTTCACATAACCGTATGGCGGCTGTAGGAAGGATTAGGGAGGCCCTTGAAACTCACTTTTTCAGAAAAGTAACTCCTGGCTACAGTGATTATGTGTGCACTCAGACACTCTCAAAGAACCGGCTGAAGGCAAGTCTAGCCGTGTGGACAGGGGGCAGAGAGGCCAAGGAGAGAGAGAGCAGGGAGAGAGAGAACCGTGCCTAGATCTCTGATACTTTGCCTCCCTGCTCACACACAGACACACACACACACACACACACACGACTCTGCACTGTATCTTGCAACATTGTCCTCTCCGTCAATGTCTACTCCTTCTTGACACCATCCTTGCCCTGCCACTCTCCTCTGTATACAGAGCGAGGAGGATGACAGAGCCAGGGCGATGTCAGTCAGGTGTAGACACTGGTAAATGTCGGGAACAGACAGACAGACAAACAGACAGTGTTGCTATACTGTAGCAGCTGTAGAGAAGAGTGACACAGCACAGCTCATGTGCCGGTGTCTCATCCCTCTTTAGATAATCTTTGCTCTGGCATCTCTGTGACTGGGCAGATGTCTCATCCTGCCTGCGCCAGCTGTCCTCTCCTCCTCTCATCCCCTTATCTCTCTAGTACTCACAGGGGCCTGGCTGGTTGACTGATGTTGCTGGCTGACATGCTGATGTTGCTGGCTGGCTGACTGACTGGTATTGCTGGATAATGTTGCTGGTTGGCTGAATGATGTTGCTGGATGACTGATGTTGCTGGCATGTCTTTATGCTCTGAAGAAGATCAGCTTGTACTCATCATGACTGGTTGAGAATGACAAAGCTGCAACACCCATACTGGGTTTGCTGGGTTGTATTTTGGTGTTTTGCTCGATTCCAGTTTTCATAGGAGCCACCTGCACTGAGGTTGTAGTGCTGCTCATCATTTTCTTGATCTTTGACCAATTTGAATCATATGCTTATCAGGATACGCAAAATAAAATGGGTTGGTTAACCCAACTGCTGGGTTGCAGGCATTGATTCACTTTGTTGGGTTATTGGTGCTGGGTTATTGACCCAGTGGTAGTGATGAGGAAACTTTCTGAAGCATTGAGCATTTCCATCCAATTGTGTCGAAAATAGGTTTATTACTTGGGCTTTGAGCAATACAGTGTACACTAGTGGCACCTGCTGGTCAAAAGCATTTAGTACAGCCAAATTATTATAGATGACGTTGCACGCGCCAATGGTGGTTGGTCGACAAAACGAAGCTTCAGCCGTCATTGACCCTAACCAAAGTGATACAAGCACTGCTTGGAAGTAAACTGCTTAGTGATTTTGACGCATGCCTCAAACGTAACATCACTACCCAGCAAATCAGCTCAGAAGACTAGAAGTGTGGATTTGTAGGGGCATGGCTTTCTGATTTTTAACATTTTTGGCCACCCATGAAAGTAAATGTCAATCAATCTGATGCATTGTTATCCCATGTTACGGTTGAAATTTACACTTTTGAAGCTTTTAATGAGCATATGTGAATGTTGGACATTGAAAATATTGATCTCATGAATTATTTCATTAGAATGTAATATGGAAATATATATTTAAGGAAAACTACAATTTTGATTTTACAAACTCAACATAATGAACAGAAATTACATTTACTCTCATGGGTGGACAAAAATAATTATCTGAAAGCCACTTCCCTAATAGGCCACACCTCCTGAAAATAACTATGGTCCAAGTCCAAACTGTAACTTGGCCACTCTGGAACGTTCACTGTCTTCTTGGTAAGCAACTTCAGTGAAGATGTGGCCTTGTGTTGTAGGTTATATTTGATTAATTTTATTTAACCTTTATTTAACTAGGCAAGTCAGTTAAGAACAAATTCTTATTTACAATGATCGCCTACACTGATGCCTGGGGAAGTTATCGTCCTGCTGAAAGTTGAATTCCTCTCCCAGTGTCTGGTGTAAAGCAGAATTTAGCAGGTTTTCCTATATGATTTTGCCTGTGCTTCCTCCAGTTTCCTTTCATCCTATAAAACTCCCCAGTCATTGCTGATGTCAAGCATACCCATACCATGATGCAGCCACCACCATGCTTGAAAATGAGGAGGCAGTTACTCAGTGATGTGTTGTGCTGAATTTGCCCCAAAAATGAAGGCTTTGCATTTAGGCCAAAGGGTGCATTTCTTTGCTGTGTTTTTTGTTGAAGTATTACTTTAGTGCATTGTTGCATACATATGCATGTTTTGGAATAGTTTTATTCGGCATATTTTTATTATTCTTTTCACTCTGTCATTTAGGTCGTTATTGGGGACGCGCTACAATGTTGTTGATCTATCCTCAGTTTTCTTCCATCATAGCCATTGTGGCCTCATGGTGACATCCCTAAGCATGTTTCTTCCTGTCCTGCAGCTCAGTTCAGAAGGACGAACAATTGTAAACGGTTTTCGTAGGTAGAAGAAGGTGAGGACCAAAGCACATCGTGGTAAGTGTTCATGATATTTTAATAGAACAGAACACTAAATGGCAAAAACAACAAGAGAACGAAATGAAACTGAAACAGTTTCAAAACAGAAAACCCACAACCAAAATGGGGAAAACATGCTACCTAAGTATGATTCTCAATCGGAGACATCGAATGACACCTGCCTCTGATTGAGAACCATACTAGGCCAAAACACATAGAAATATAACATAGAAAAAAGAACATAGACTACCCACCCCAACTCACGCCCTGACCAACCTAACACAAAGACATAAAAAAGGAACTAAGGTCAGAACGTGACAGTAGCCTCAATAGGTGCGGACTCCGGCCGCAAAACCTGAGGGAGGGTCTGGGTGGGCGTCTGTCCACGGTGGCGGCTCTGGCGCGGGACGTGGACCCCACTCCTTCGCCAGTGAAGGGCGACTCCGGCAGTGCCGTAGTGAAGGGCGGATCCGGCCGCTCAGGACAGACGGGCGGCCCCGGCAGCTCAGGACGGACGGGCGGCCCCGGCAGCTCAGGACAGACGGGCGGCTCCGGCAGCTCAGGACAGACGGGCGTCTCCGGCAGCTCAGGACAGACGGGCGTCTCCGGCAGTTCAGGACAGACGGGCGGCTCCGTCAGCTCAGGACAGACGGGCGGCTCCGGCAGCTCAGGACAGACGGGCGGCTCTGGTAGCTCAGTACAGACGGGCGGCTCTGTCAAGCTCAGGACAGACTGGCAACTCTGGCAGCTCAGGAGAGACGGGCAAACCTGGAGGAAGGAGACGGAGAGACAGCCTGGTGCGTGGGGCTGCCACAGGACCCACCAGGCTGGGGAGACCTACAGGAGGCCTGGTGCGTGGAGAAGGCACCGGATAGACCGGGCTGTGGGGGAGCACTGGAGCCCTGGTGCGCAGCCTTGGCACCACTCCTCCAGGCTGGATGACCACTTTAGCCCGGACCCTCCAGAGTGCAGGCACAGGTTGAACCGGGCTGTGGGTGAGCGCTGAAGATCTGGTGCATACCACTCGCACCTCCCCCTTTCGGCTCAATACCCACATTCGCCCGGCACAGGCGGAGCGCAGGCATAAGACGCACTGCACCCTCCCAGCACCCTGGAGACACAGCACGCAGTGCTGGCGCAGGATACCCTGGGCCGAAACGGCATACCGGAGACCAAACATGCTGGACCGGCACATTACGCCCTGGCTGAATGCCTACACTCGCATGGCACTTGCAGGGGGCTGGCTTATAGCGCACCGGGCTACGAGAGCATACTGGCGACACCGTGTGCTTGACCACGTAACACGGTGCCTGACCAGTACTGCGCACGAGGAGTGTGCTCAGGTCTCCAACCTGACTCCGCCACACTCACCGTGTGCCACCTCCTCCCAAAAATTTGGGGCTGCCTCTCGTGCCTGTCGCGCTGCCGTGCTACCTCCTCATATCGCCGCCGCTCAGCTCTCGCTGCCCCCAGTTCTTCCTTGGGGCGACGATATTCCCCAGCCTGTGCCCAGGGTCCCTTACCGTCTAAAATCTCCTCCCATGTCCATGAGTCCAGAGAACATTGCTGCTCGATACCACGCTGCTTGGTCCTTGGTTGGTGGGTGTTTCTGTAACGGTTTTCGTAGGTGGAAGAAGGTGAGGACCAAAGTGCAGCGTGGTAAGTGTTCATGATATTTTAATAGAACAGAACACTGAATGACAAAAACAACAAGAGAATGAAATCAAACCGAAACAGTTCTGTCTGGTGCAGTCACAAAATAGAAAACAAACACCCACAACCAAAATGGGGAAAACAGGCTACCTAAGTATGATTCTCAATCAGAGACAACGAACGACACCTGCCTCTGATTGAGAACCATACTAGGCCAAAAACATAGAAATATAACACCCCAAAGCACCCCCTAACACAAAGACATAAAACATGAACTAAGGTCAGAACGTGACATCAATATAGCTCAATGACAAAATATTTCAGTTTCAATCCCACTTTTTAATGCAACCAGGGTGTGTAGATTTTCTATAGGCACTGTACCACTGCACTGTATACCAGGGCTGGCTGGCCTTCTCTAGTCACTCGTAGGCTCAGTCACTGGTATACTATTATTTATAATTATTTATTTGGGCATTTTTATTGTTCAGAAATGTGGTGGATACTCTCTTCGTTCACTGGACTGCTAACTGTTCCAAATGTCCGAACTGAATTTGGTAAAAAGGGCATTTATGTCCTCTGCGCCATCGTCTTGGAACGCCTTACAAAATACTTTTAAACTGGAAGAACTTGTCCCAATTGTTATTTTTAAATCACTGTTGAATGATCTTGAGACTGATTCCCTCACCTGTCAATGTTTTTAATTTGCTGTTTTTGATTTTGTTATACTCTTGTGAATTCTATGGTTTTTACTAGATTTCTTGTAGTTTTTCCATTTTTTGTTTGTCTGTAATTTTTGTAATGACTTGGTGCTGCCTATCTTGGCCAGGACGCTCTTGAAAAGTAGATTTTAAATCTCAATGAGCCCTTCCTGGTTAAATAAAGGTTAAATAAATCAAATGCATCCTAGACTTTCCTATTTGGATGTCAAAATGACATTATGCATTGAGTCTGCGAGACAGATTCATGTCATAGTTTTACATTCCATTCCCATTTTCCCTAATCTCAGGGTGGGAATATACTTGATGTGAGTATCACTAGCTTCCCCACATAAAGCTTACTCAAACATGTCCACGTACACATGCCAGACCAGGGGCAGATATTGAGGAGAGTGTGTCTCTCTATATGTCTGTGAGTTTACTAGCTAAATGACCAACTGAGTTATTCACGGTGTGTCGGCCACACAGTAGGGGACGAGACGTCGAAACAAGGCAAGACAACAAAATCAATCTACAAACATTATCCTCCTCTTCATGTCCTTGCTGATATTATGACAGTTACTGGGTGTCATCAGAGAAAGAGAGAGAGGTGTTCTATCTGTTTAGCTCTCCTGCATCTCTCTCTCTCTGGCTCTCTTTCTATCCCCCCTCTCTCTCCATCCTTATGAATAGGTGGCATCTTTGGCAGGCAGATAGATGGATACAGGGCTGAAATGGATAGGGTGGATGTAACAGCAGCCGCCATGCAGAGGAACCTAATCTGCTTGTGAGGCATTTGGGATCTTGTAATGCCCTTGAAATGATCAGATTAACACTGGTGCCTGGGGAGGTTTTCAGAAACGTGACAACAGACCAGAAACAAAACCAAAGCTATCCCTGTCATCACAATGGCAAGCCTATGTGGGTTTATCTGAGGCTACAGTACAATGGAGATATTGTACGTTGGTAGTGGATTGGATGATTTACCCGCATATAAAACTATGTAAAGTACATAGAAACCTAGTGAGAATCTGTAAATGCAGTGTTGTTATCATTGTAAAATAAGATATGTTCAAGAGATAATTACAGATGCAATTGTTGTAACTGCCTCTTGCTCTTATCTATTCCTCCCTCTCTCTTCTTCCCCCTTCTCTCTCTATTTCTCTCCGTCTCTCCATCTGTCTGAAAGGGTCCTTAAGAGATTTAAAAAGCAGAAACGTCAGAAGGAGAGGGAGGAGAGATTGTTCCCCAAATCCCTCATAATACTCCAGGCTCTTTCTTTAACTTTAATTATTTATCTGAAACAGGATCCACAAAATAGTTCAGATCAGCATCGCAAACACTTCAGAACAGCTCTGCTGCAAAACCCCTTCACGCGGTCATTCACCTGGTTGATGGGCTCCTAGGTGTTGTCATCGATTTGTTTTGTAGCTCTCGTGAATGCCAAGTTAGTCCCGATACCATAGCTTTTAGGAATGTCACAAATGAAACATATATATATTTATGTAAACTATGAGTAAAAGTCATAGAATATACAATGCAGCTGCGCTGCTGCCAGCAATGAGTCTCACGGTGTGTCCCTTTCAGATGGTTTAGCATTGCGCCTGTAATAATGATAGTAATAATAATAGATTGAACTTTTCATTACATGTACTACCATTACTGTACCTCAGTTCCACCTTGCAAATTTTTAATTTCCTTCTCATTTAACTTATCAAAGTATTGCCGTTGTGGTGGAGAGTCGACCGAAAAAGAAATGGATTCCTCGACTCCTTGCACTGTCGACTACCGGCATCGACGCCCATTTCTGAGTGTCAAGATCCGATTCCACCAAGAATCGACTCCTAAGATTCAGTATTTTTGGAACAGAGAAGACTGATTACTTTCCGTACACCCGAGAACACAAACACTTGCATCTTTCATGGCAAGTTAGCAAGGGAGGAACACAGTATAGAAAGGCCGGCAGCTAGGCAGACAGTCAGAACCGTGCACTAGGCCTATCTATCAGATTGTCTCACAAGTAAAGTAAAGCCTATCATCAATGAATAGGCTAGATTATTCTACGCGCAACGGCCCGAAGACTTAACATACAGTAGTGGCCCAAAATAATGCACCATTTATTCCTGAAAACTGTTGAAACAAAAAAATTATTTTGGTATCACATATGTATGTATGTCTTCTGTTTGCAGTTGAACAAAACAAAAAATACAATATTTTTGAAACCTTCTAGACGTAGTTAGAAATAATGAGATTTCAAGCAGGTGATTCTCTTTTACTTTGGAATTGAACTCAGCCGTGGTGAGTTGCAGGTGCCTGCAATATAAAAATCAACCATTTTGAACAGAGAAAATGGCTCATTCTCCTGGTTTACGTCACGGTGTGTACCGCAATGAGCATGGAGAACATAAAGAAAACCAGAGAGTTGCCTGAGGAGGTCAGAGAAGATTGTAGCCAAGCATGGACAATCTCAAGGCTACAAGTCCATCTCCAGAGACCTTGATGTTCCTGTTTCCACCGTGCATCATGTCAAGACGTTTAAAGGCCCATACCGCTGTAGCCAACCTCCCTGTAGCCAACCACCCTGTAGCCAACCTCCCTGTAGCCAACCTCCCTGTAGCCAACCACCCTGTAGCCAACCTCCCTGTAGCCAACCTCCCTGTAGCCAACCTCCCTGGACGTGGCCCAAGAGGAAACGTTGTGCAAGATTGCAGCGAATGATTGTTTGAACGGTGAAGAAAGCACCTCGGTCAACTGCCACACGTATTCAAGCTGACCTTCAGACACAAGGTACGACAGTTTCAACTCACACCATCCGTTGCCAACTCAATGAAGGGGTTTATATGGTAGGACGCCTAAGAGGACCCCACTGCTGAAAGAAAGACATAAGAAAGCCTGACTGCAATTTGCCAAAACACACCTGAACATGCCAAAATCCTTCTGGGAGAATGTCCTGTGGATAGATGAGACCAAATTAGGTGGATAGATGAGACCAAATTAGAGCTTTTTTGGTAAAGCACATCATCTCTATGTTTACAGAAAACAAAATGAAGCCTTAAAAGAAAATTACACCTTCTCTACAGTCAAACATGGAGGAGGTTTAGTGATGTTTTGGAGTTGCTTTGCTGCCTCTGGCACTGGGTGCCATGAACGTTGTCATGACATCATGAACTCAGGAGAATACCTAGGCATTTTGGAATGCAATGTCAGACCCAGTGTCAGAAAGCTGGGTCTCCTTTGAAGGTCATGGGTCTTGCTGCAGGGCAATGACCCCAAATACACTTCAAAAAGCACCCACGAATGGTTCAAGACAAAATGCTGGACAGTTCTGAAGTGGCCAGCAATGAGCCCAGATCGAAATCCCATTGAAAACTTGTGGAGAGATCTGAAATCAGCAGTTGGTAGAAGGCACCCTTTCGAATCTAGGAGAACTGGAGCCATTTGCACAAGGGGAGGGGGCGAAACTGCCAGTACAGAAGTGCAGGAAGTTCATCGATGACTGTAGGAAGTGCTTGATTGCAGTTATTTTGACCCAAGGCTGTGCTACCAAATATTAAGTCTAGGGTGTCAATAATTTTGTCAATGCTATTTCTGTTTATTTTCTGATTTAGAATGGATATATTATGTTCTGTATATAAACAGTGAAATAAAGAATTGTAGAGACCAAATACTTCAATTCAATTTAAATTTAAACACATTTTTTGAGAAAAAACTCAATGTTTTGCAACTAAATCAAAAGTTTCTATTGGAGAAATTCAGGTAGGTCCCTCCCCGTTTTGTTCCGTTTGCTTCCAATTAAGAATTGTTTGCAACATAATCGACATAATGAATATGCCCCAGGCGAGCCAACACGAGTGAGAGAGAGCAGGCAGGCAGGCAGAAAAAAAATGCGGTGCGGATATGTCTTGGTAATTATTCTGTCTTGCATGCCTCGCAAATTGACCAAAGTCCTCTAAAGTTCACCTCTTCCTCCTTGGTTTTATTGGAATTACACAACTTTCCCCAGGCCTTTATAGCCTATTGTCTAGTTTTTTAAAAACAAATCATAACTGCATTGCGATTTGTCATTTTGTGGGTGTAACGGCGTTCTTCTGTCGAAAGAGAGTCGGACCAAAATGCGGCGTGGTAGTTACTCATGTTCTTTAATGAAAAAACAACGATACATGAAATAACTGTATATATACAAAAACAACAAACGGAACGTGAAAACCTATACAGCCTGTCTGGTGAACACTAACACAGAGACAGGAACAATCACCCCAATACGAAACACAACATTTAAACCCATGTCACACCCTGGCCTGACCAAATATATAACGACAACACAAAATACTATGACCAAGGCGTGACAGTGGGGGGATTTTTTTCTTCTTCTTAATGTTAAGGATCTCAATTTAATTTAAGTGTTTAAACCTTCACACCCATAGGTGCGTTCAATATTCAAGAATTTGATTCAGCTCCCATCTCCAGTGTGAACTGTTTGAAACACTGTGCAATGATGTTGAACTCATCCCCCATGTGTAACGGTATTGCTTCTGTCCCTCTCCTTGACCCAACCTGGGCTCGAACCAGGGACCCTTTGAACACACCGACGACTGCCTCCCGCGAAGCGTCGTTACCTATCGCTCCACAAAAGCCGCAGCCCTTGCAGGACAAGGGAAACCACTACTTCAAGGTCTCTGAGTGAGTGGCGTCGCCGATTGAAACGCTACTTGTGCACCCCGCTAACTAGCTAACCATTTCACAAGGGTTACATATGTTGGTGAAAAGCAGAGTTTTTTGGATGAATAATACCCTGAATAATACCCTGAATAATACCCTGAATAATACCCTGAATAATACCCTGTTAAGTGTGGGGACATAGAACGGCAGCCGAACCTGTGATGTTGCAGAAGCCATATGGTCCCTTGTTTCTCTGCAGTACGGGCAGCTTTGGGACCGGCCTTAGCACTGCAGTATCGCAGTATCGCAGAGATGAGTGTGTTTGTGTGCGCCTGTATGTGTGTGCGGGAATGTGTGTGTGTGTGTGCGGTCATTACTGCAGTATACAGTATTTCACTCCTCTCCTTCAATCATCTTTGTCCACTGCTGCAAGGTCTCTAAATGTCATGAGCACTCACTGTGAAATTACAATTAAGAATATAATAAATATGTGATAGAGCTATGCTCAGCCACCAATACCATCATGGCCAGAGGGGTTTACATACAGACCGAGGGACGCAAAAGTAATTAAGATTTTATATCCAAATAGTGTCTGTTATGAGGGAGAAAAGGGAGAACAACAACAATAAACCGATAGTGGACAGGGAATATTGGTTTCTATACAGTACCTACTACATAAATAAACATGCACATGTAGAAAAAGGTGAGAACTTGCATCCCCACTATATGTTTATTTATGTTGTGTTTCAGCCCACATCTCCCACACTCTCCCAAACCTCCACCTTTCTTGCCTCTCCTTTCCTCCTACTCCATCCCCTCTTGCGCCAGCCTCCGGATCACGCTGTCTCCCTTCGTGTCTGAGTCTTTAGACTTGGTGTGGGAAAGGTCCAGGAAGTTCACCTGGCTGATTTGAAGTTGCTAAATTCTCTAACCCTCTCAACCCCTCGTGCTACTGAGATGTTAAACCAGCCGTGCCTGAGTGGAGGTGCAGAGGAGAGGAGATAAACGGTTTCCTGCAGGCAGCTGAGAGGAGAGGATGGGAGGATGAGTCTCTAACCACTCAACCAGAGAGAGAGAGCGAGTGAGAGAGAGAAAGATAGAGAGCGCGCGAGCGAAAGAGAGAGAGGAAAAGATGCAGAGTGAGAGGCTGAATGGAGAGAGAAATTGGAGAAAGACAGAGAGAGACGAATGGATGCAGTGTGAGAGAGAGAGAGAGAGAGAGAGAGAGAGAGAGAGAGAGAGAGAGAGTGTTCGCGCTGAGACCATGCAGGAGTGTAATGCATCTGGTCTCTGAAACGAGATCATAGATAATTACTGTGCAAATGGCTGACTGAGTAAACAGTGGTCCTCCATGGGCCCATCTCAAAATGGAGACTAATCTCACTCTCTGGGACGGCAGAGGAAATGTTGTCTTTCTGTTTCATTAGCGGTGTCCATTTGAATTTGTTTGAATTTGTCCCCCAATGTCTGAGTCAGAGAGTATATCCAAATGTATCTCTGTCTCTTTCTTTCTCTCGCTCACGTCTTTCTACCTCTATCACCCTAACCAACAATGCAGTTTTAAGAAAAATACAAAAAAAATATAAGAAATAAAAGTAACAAATAATTAAAGAGAAAAATAATATAACAATAGCGAGGCTATATACAGGGGGTACCGGTACAGAGTCAATATGCAGTGGCACCGGTTAGTCGAGGTAATTGAGTTCGTTTGTACATGTAGATAGAGTTATTATAGTGACTATGGATAGATAATAAACAGAGAGTGGCAGCAGCATAAAATATGGTCTGGGGCTTGCCATGCTGTAGGAGAGAGAACAGTCTATGACTAGGGTGGCTGGAGTCTTTGACAATTTTTAGGGCCTTTCTTTGACACCGCCTTGTATAGAGGTCCTGGATGGCAGGAAGCTTGGCCCCAGTTATGTACTGGGCCGTACGCACTACCCTTTGTAGTGCCTTTCAGTCGGATGCCGAGCAGTTGCCATACCAGGCAGTGATGCATCCCTTCATCCCTCTCACTCTCTTTCTGAATGTATCGGAATGTCTCTTGCTTTTCTCTCTTTAAAACCTGGGGCTCTAGAATTAGACTAAACAATGGCGTGGTGGTAGAAATAGAGAGAGACAGACAAAGAGAGAGTAAAGATAGAGATGAACAGAGGTAGCAACATAGCATGCAATATAATCACTGTGACTGGATGGGTTGTAAGCAGCCTAATTATAATGAGGCCTATTCCTTTTTAAAAATAGATGAGGAGTAATGGAGCATGAAGAGAGAGGACAGTAGGAAGGGTAATGGTGTGTGATGGCAGGATGAGGAAGCTTCTGGAACACACAGGGACACGCTAACATCACAATGTATGCAGTGACTAAACAGGCACTCCACCACCTTTTCCTAATTGAATGAGTCCTTGCCAAAGTTTTGACTGAGCACAAAAACTGATTAAGTATGAAAATATATAGTATTAATATATACAGTTGAAGTCAGAAGTTTACACACACCTTAGCCAAATTTATGACATTTAATCCTAGTAAAAATGCCCTGTCTTAGATCCGTTAGGATCACCACTTTATTTTAAGAATGTGACACACATTTTAAGCCATTTTGACACAACTTTGGAAGCATGCTTGGGGTCATTGTCCAAATGGGGTCAAAACCCATTTGCCACCAAGCTTTAACTTCTTGACTGATGTCTTGAGATGTTGCTTTTAGTATAGAGACAAAGTAGAATCTCAAATCAACGGCTCAGACACAAGAGGTATGTGGCAGGGTCTACAGTCAATCACGGACTACAAGAAGAAAACCAGCCCAGTCACGGACCAGGATGTCTTGCTCCCAGGCAGACTAAATAACTTTTTTGCCCGCTTTGAAGACAATACAGCGCCACTGACACGGCCTGCAACGAAAACATGCGGACTCTCCTTCACTGCAGCCGAGGTGAGTAAAACATTTAAACGTGTTAACCCTCGCAAGGCTGCAGGCCCAGACGGCATCCCCAGCCGCGCCCTCAGAGCATGCGCAGACCAGCTGGCCGGTGTGTTTACGGACATATTCAATCAATCCCTATACCAGTCTGCTGTTCCCACATGCTTCAAGAGGGCCACCATTGTTCCTGTTCCCAAGAAAGCTAAGGTAACTGAGCTAAACAACTACCACCCCGTAGCACTCACTTCCGTCATCATAAAGTGCTTTGAGAGACTAGTCAAGGACCATATCACCTCCACCCTACCTGACACCCTAGACCCACTCCAATTTGCTTACCACCCAAATAGGTCCACAGACGATGCAATCTCAACCACACTGCACACTGCCCTAATCCATCTGGACAAGAGGAATACCTATGTGAGAATGCTGTTCATCGACTACAGCTCGGCATTCAACACCATAGTACCCTCCAAGCTCGTCATCAAGCTCGAGGCCCTGGGTCTCGACCCCGCCCTGTGCAACTGGGTACTGGACTTTCTGACGGGCCGCCCCCAGGTGGTGAGGGTAGGCAACAACATCTCCACCCCGCTGATCCTCAACACTGGGGCCCCACAAGGGTGAGTTCTGAGCCCTCTCCTGTACTCCCTGTTCACCCACGACTGTGTGGCTACGCACGCCTCCAACTCAATCATCAAGTTTGCGGACGACACAACAGTGGTAGGCTTGATTACCAACAACGACGAGACGGCCTACAGGGAGGAGGTGAGGGCCCTCGGAGTGTGGTGTCAGGAAAATAACCTCACACTCAACGTCAACAAAACTAAGGAGATGATTGTGGACTTCAGGAAACAGCAGAGGGACCCCCCCCTATCCACATCGATGGAACAGTAGTGGAGAGGGTAGTTAGTTTTAAGTTCCTTGGCATAAACATCACAGACAAACTGAATTGGTCCACTCACACAGACAGCATCGTGAAGAAGGCGCAGCAGCGCCTCTTCAACCTCAGGAGGCTGAAGAAATTCGACTTGTCACCAAAAGCACTCACAAACTTCCACAGATGCACAATCGAGAGCATCCTGGCAGGCTGTATCACCGCCTGGTACGGCAACTGGCCCTTACAACCGTAAGGCTCTCCAGAGGGTAGTGAGGTCTGCACAACACATCACCGGGGGCAAACTACCTGCCCTCCAGGACACCTACACCACCCGATGTCACAGGAAGGCCATAAAGATCATCAAGGACAACAACCACCCGAGCCACTGCCTGTTCACCCCGCTATCATCCAGAAGGCGAGGTCAGTACAGGTGCATCAAAGCTGTGACCAAGAGACTGAAAAACAGCTTCTATCTCAAGGCCATCAGACTGTTAAACAGCCACCACTAACATTGAGTGGCTGCTGCCAACACACTGACACTGACTCAACTCCAGCCACTTTAATAATGGGAATTGATGGGAAATGATGTAAAATATATCACTAGCCACTTTAAACAATGCTACCTAATATAATGTTTACGTACCCTACATTATTCATCTCATATGTATACGTATATACTGTACTCTATATCATCTACTGCATCCTTATGTAATACATGTATCACTAGCCACTTTAACTATGCCACTTTGTTTACATACTCATCTCATATGTATATACTGTACTCGATACCATCTACTGTATCTTGCCTATGCTGCTCTGTACCATCACTCATTCTTATATCTTTATGTACATATTCTTTATCCCCTTACACTGTATATAAGACAGTAGTTTTGGAATTGTTAGTTAGATTACTTGTTGGTTATTACTGCATTGTCGGAACTAGAAGCACAAGCATTTCGCTACACTCGCATTAACATCTGCTAACCATGTGTATGTGACAAATAAAATTTGATTTGATTTGATTCCTGCCTCGTGATGCTATCTCTTTTTTGAAGTGCACCAGTCCCTCCTTCAGCAAAGCACCCTCACAACATGATGCAGCCACCCCTGTGCTTCACGATTGGGATGGTGCTCCCCGGCTTGCAAGCCTCCCCCTTTTTCCTCCAAACATAACGATGGTCATTAAAACCAAACAGTTATATTTTTGTTTCATTGGACCAGAGGACATTTCTACAAAGAGTACAATCTTTGTCCCCATGTGCAGTTGCAAACCGTAGTGTGGCTGTTTTATGTATGTTTTATGGCTTCTTCCTTGCTATTCGGTCTTTCATGTTATGTCGATACAGGACTAATTTTCTGGAATTTTCCAAGCTGTTTTAAGGCACAGTCAACTTAGTGTGTGTAAACTTCTGACCCACTGGAATTGTGATACAATGAATTATAAGTGAATTAATCTGTCTGTAAACAATTGTTGGAAAATTACTTGTGTCATGCGCAAAGCAGATGTCCTAACCTATAGTTTGCCAAAACTATAGTTTGTTAACAAGAAATGTGTGGAGTTGTTGAAAAACTAGTTTTAATGACTCCAACCTAAGTGTATGTAAACTTCCGACTTCAACTGGACGTGCTGTTGTTGATATCTTAAACAAGCCAAATATATATTTTTAAGCCTAAATGCTATTTTCTTGGTGCCCTGTTAATATTCAATAGAAACACTGTTGGGTTCTCTTCCATCATTATATACAGTACCAGTCAAAGTTTGGACACACCTACTCATTCAAGGGTTTTTCTTTATTTGACTATGTTCTACATTGTAGAATAGTAGTGAAGACATCAAAACTATGAAATAACACTTAGAATCATGTAGTAACCAAAAAAGTGTTAAACAAATCAAAATATATTTTATATTCTTTAAATAAAGGTTGAATTAAAAAAATACACATTTTAACAGCCCGGTGGCCTTGAGATAGAAGCTGTCTCTCAGTCCCAGCTTTGATGCATCTGTACTGACCTCGCTTCTGGATGGTAGAGGGGTGCACAGACAGTGGCTCGGGTGGTTGTTGTCTTTGATGATCTTTTTGGCCTTCCTGTGACATCGGTTGCTGTAGGTGTCCTGGAGGGAAGGTAGTTTGCCTCTGGTGATGCGTTGTGCAGACCGCATCACCCCCTGGAGTGCCTTGCGGTTGTGGGTGGTGCAGTTGCCGTATCAGGCGGTGATGCAACCTGACAGGATGCTCTCAATTATGCATAAAAGTTTGTGAGGGTCTTAGGTGACAAGCCACATTTCTTTGGCCTCCTGAGGACTTTACCACACTGTCTGTGTGGGTGGACCATTTCAGTTTGTCCGTGATGTGTAAGCCGAGGAACTTAAAACTTTCCACCCACAGCAGAGGGTGCAGCAGAGGTAACTCTGGGTCTTCCTTTTCTGTGGAGGTCCTCATGAGAGCCAGTTTCATCATAGCGCTTGAAGTTTTTTGCAACTGCACTTGAAGAAACTTTCAAAGTTCTTGACATTTTCCGTTTTGACTGACCTTCATGTCTTAAAATATTGATGGACTGTCGTTTCTCTTTGCTTATTCTTGCCATAATATGGACTTGGTCTTTTTCCAAATAGGGTATACCACCCCTACCTTCTCACAACACAACTGATTGGCTCACACGCATTAAGAAGGAAAGAAATTCCACAAATTCACTTTTTACGAGGCACACCTGTTAATTGAAATGCATTCCAGGTGACTTCCTCATGAATCTGGTTGAGACAATGCCAAGAGTGTGCAAAGCTGTCATCAAGGCAAAGGGTGGCTACTTTGAAGAACCTGATATATAAAATATATATTGATTTGTGTAACACTTTATTTTGGTTAATACATGATTCCATATGTGTTATTTCATAGTTTTAATGTCTTCACTATTATTCTACAATGTAGAAAATAGTCCAAATCAAGAAAAACCCTTGAATGAGTAGGTGTGTCAATACTTTTGACTGATGCTGTATCATACTGTATGAACATGAATTGAATTATGCCCTCTATATATAATCTATGTGTGAAGAACATAGGTTTAAAGATTATCTCTTTGGGTGCAGTGTGTGTCACACTGTGCCATTGTGTGTATGTCACCTACCTAGATAATTCCCTTCTGTCTATGTAGGTTCTTTTTATTCCTAAGGAAAGGATTTATTTGGCATCCACAAACACACATTGGTATATATTACTAGGGCTTGGAGCACCTTTAGGAGCTGGCATTGCCCTCCAATCACACACACACACACACACACACACACACACACACACACACACACACACACACACACACACACACACACACACACACACACACACACACACACACACACACACACACACACACACACACTATCCTGTTAATAACCCCCCTTGATCAGAAGAGGAACTGGCATTGGTGACAAATTGTGACCATTTCATTATCACCAGGTGACTGATGAACTATTACAAACCAATGGTCCCCTCCCTCCTTCTGTTCTGTTCAGCACCAGCAGATTAAACAATGTCTCCACTGAACTCACAATTAATCCATTTGTGCAAACTGGTTGAAACTGGTGGCGGTGCCAGAGCCAATTACCCCCACTACATCTAACTGTCTGATGAGCTCAATTAACTGAGTCAGCGAATTGTGAAATCAATTAGTTGTTATCACGATTGGGCCGAGGTTGAGAATGTTAACAATTTAGTTTTATTTTTAAAGAGAGAGGTGAAAGAGGGAGATGTTCGAAAAAGGGGAAAAGAGAAAAACAGGGGCTCCCCGAGTGGTGCAGTGGTCTAAGGCTAGCTGTGTCACTAGAGATCCTGGTTCGAGTCCAGGCTCTGTCTCGGCCGGCCGCGACAGAGAGACCCATGGGGCGGCACACAATGGGCCCAGCCTTGTCCGGGTTAGGGAGGGTTTGGCTGGCAGGAATATCCTTGTCCCGTCGTACTCTAGCGACTCCTGTGGTGGGCCGGGCACATGCACACTGACACGGTCGTGTCGCCGGGTGTACGGTGTTTCCTCTGACACATTGGTGTGGCTGGCTTCCGGGTTAAGCGGGCATTGTGTCAAGAAGCAGTGCGGCTTGGTTGGGTCGTGTTTCAGAGGACGCGTGACTGTAACTACCAATTGGATACCACAAAAGTGGGGAGAAAAAGGGGTAATAAAAAACAGAAATAAGGAGAAATTGTAAGACGGTAATTATTCACCCCAGAGCAACAACCTCTCCCTCAACACCAGCAATACCATGGAGCTGATTGTGGACTACAGGAAACAGGGGTGAGCACGCCCCCGTCAACAGAGCAGCAGTGGAGCAGGCAGACAGCTTCCAGTTCCTCGGCAGCGCCTCTTCCCCCCTCAGGAGGTTGAACATGTTTGGCATGGGCCCTCAAATCCTCAAAAGGTTCCGACAGCTGTACCATTGAGAGCATATTGACAGGCTGCATCACTGTTTGGTATGGAAATAGCACCGCCCTCGATCGCATGGCGCTACAGAGGGTCGAGCTCCCTGCCATCCAAGACCTCAAGATCAGGCGGTGTGAAAAGAAGGCCCTGGAAATCGTCAAAGACTCCAACCACCCAAGCCATAAACTATTTTCTCTGCTGCCGCACGGCAAGAGGTACCGGTGCATCAAGTCTGACACCAACAGGCTCTGGAACAGCTTCTATCCCCAAGCAATACGACTGATAAATAGCTAACAAAATACTAACACAGACTAACTGAGTTAACCTTGTGTCTTTATTGAACTCTTATTTCAATCTTTGCACTGTCTCTATGCACACTCACAGGGCTCTACACACTCACCGGGCCCTACACACTCACACACACGCTGTCACTCAAACACAAACACTCACTCCATCATTTGTTCACTCACACATAATATGCACATGCATTTTATACTGAGTCTACACACCCGCAACACCACTCACATAAAAGCTGTTGCTACTCTGTTGATCTTATATCCTGCAGCCTAGTCCCCTTCAATACATATTGACCTCCTTCACTCCAGTATCCTTGCACATGTAAATCTGGTATTGGAACTGACTTTTTCAATATTCCTGTATATAGTATGCTTACTTACTTACTTACTTACTTTATTGTGTATGTCATATTTCCTATTCTTATTTTAGGTGTTTTTTTCTAGGACTACATCGATACCAATTATTGCATTGTTGGGTTTGCATTTGCAACAAAGGCCTTTCACTATACTTGTACATGTGACATTAAAACTTGACCTTGAACATGCACACACCTCTAATTTGAAGTAAGGAGTGAGAGAGGGGAGAGACGTGAAAGGAAAGGGAAAGATAGAGTGAGAGAAAACGAGAGATGGCACTGAGTCCCATTGATTGTCACCGAAAGAATGAGACATTGAGGCATTGCAATAAGACCTCCACAGTGAACGAATCCCCCCTCAGTGAGAGTCTGAAGGGCAAGGTCACTAACAACCCCAGCATGTACGCTGAAATAAAACAATGGAAAGATATAGAGAAAACACCTTTGTTATTCATAATCATTCATCACAGTGAAATATTTATCAGGAGCCAGAGGGAGCGGCACTGGTCTTCTTGTTATGCCAACAGGGGCGGGGGCGCTACATGAACGACCCAGTTCTTGTCCAGGTTTAATATCTGATTATTATTCTGTCCATTATTAATACCATGACAGACTGCTTTTGTCCTTGTATCAATCTTTGGGTTTGTTTTGTTCATCTGAGTTGGAGCGGAATTAAATATGGGCACGTAGGGGGGGAGAGAGAGACAGCGAGGGAGGGGGAGAGGGAGAGGTGGAACAGAGGCTGGAAATCACCAGATAGCTAATTAGCAAAAATAGCCTGGAGCAAAAATGGTGAGGGAGGGAGAAATAGATAGATCTTCACGCCAAACCGACAATCTCCAGTGTGCCCACGATGAACTGAGAGTTCAGGGACGGCAGCCATCTTATACAGGGGAATCCCTGGACATTAATATTGAAATACTGCAGCTCCCTGCCCTGTCATACGCACGCATGCATGCACACACACACACACACACACAGACATACACACACTATCTACACATCCAACTCCCACCAGTCATCATCGTCCGTCTCAGTCTCTTTCACATTGAAGACTAGGGTATGAGCAGAAATCAGATTGACTCTGAGCAAACTGAATCAATCAGACATGAGTCATGGCCTAAGCCTTTTAACACTAACACAGTCTAATAGAGTCTAACACAGTCTAATAGAGTCTAACACAGTCTAGAGTCCGTTATGACTGGGGTATATGAGGCAAGGTCACAAAAAATTCTGGAGTCATATTTCACAAATCCTAACTTATGTTGACAGTAGCTAATCACAGGCTTGGGTGTAAACCATGGATAGAAATTTGATGTTTATCCACAATAGCCCAGAGTTTTGAAACTGGTCAGACACATAGTCGGGAATAGCTCCTGTCCCTACTAGGGATGCACATTTCAGTAAATGTTGTTGCTGACTAACCTATCCCTCATTAACCATTCAACAAACTGTAAAATAAAATTCCAAACAATGACTTGACCAACAGAAAATACTATGCATGCATACAAGGAATGGGCATTTTTCATTAAACCCTTACACTCGTGGGAATTGGCCTATATGGATAGGGCTACATTGAAATGTTTCTTACAGAAGAAACGCAGAAAGCATATGCATAACCATGGTAGCAATCAAAAGGGAATAGTTTGGTGATTATGTGAAAATGATTCAACTAAAGTTGAGGACAAAACCGTTAATCTGACACAAGACAGAATCCAAACGTTACACTGTTGATTTGATGTGCCTTTTCACATTTACTGTACTTTTTGACGCATTTGTCGATGACAAAATCTGAAAATACTCTGGATACATTCAGTGAGATGCTAAGAATATTTATGAAAAAATTTGGGGTATGTGCAACACAAGACAACACAAAATGATGACATACCTCTTCAAAGTGTGTACAGCTCCTACGTCATTTCAGTGCACTTTTACGACTCAAATAAGAGTCTTCAACTATAAGGTGATATTTTGAGCTCTCCTCGCTGTGCTGTTGACGAACTAAAGGAAGCAGACTAGCTTTCTTTGGAACACAGCCCTGCATCCCCACCATCACACAATTACTGTTGTAATTCCAAAAGCAGGTCCATTATAAGGTGCAATCTGGTCAGGTTGGCATGATTTGAAAGTGTGTTCTATTGCCAACATAGCTAGATAAATGACAAAACACAATGTTACAGTGTTAGTCTTTCACAAGGCCATTCAGCGAAGCAGATCGTCATTTTTGTGTGAATAGAATAGAGAGTCACGAGTGCAATCAGAATGTGTGTTCCTCGCAAGATTTCTTCACAATACGACAAACGTAGGCTCATACTGTTCAGAACAACCCAGGGTATCTGTGCTTGTATTATTTTATGGATTCCTGTTAGCTGCTGCCAAAGCAGCAGCTACTCTTCCTGGGGTCCAGCAAAATTAAGGCAGTTTATACCATTTTAAAACATTACAATACATTCACAGATTTCACAACACACTGTGTGCCCTCAGGCCCCTACTCCACCACTACCACATATTTACAGTACTAAATCCATGTGTATGTGTAGTGTGCATGTGTGTGTGTGTGTGTGTGTGTGTGTATGCATGTGTCTGTGCCAATGTCTGTGTTGCTTCACAGACCCCGCTGTTACATAAGGTGTTTTTTTTTATCTGTTTTTAAATCTAATTTTACTGCTTGCGTCAGTTACTTGATGTGGAAAAGAGTTCCATGTCGTCATGGCTCTATGTAGTACTATGCGCCTCCCATAGTCTGTACTTGGGGACTGTGAAGAGACCTCTCGTGGCATGTCTTGTGGGGTATGCATGGGTGTCCGAGCTGTGTGCCAGGAGTTTAGACAGACAGCTCGGTGCATTCAACATGTCAATACCTCTCATGAATAAGAGTAGTGATGAAGTCAATCTCTCCTCCACTTCAGCCGGGAGAGATTGACATGCATATTATTCATATTAGCTCTCTGTGTACATCCAAGGGCCAGCCGTGCTGCCCTGTTCTGAGCTATTTTCCTATGTCCTTTTTCTGTGGCACCTGACCACACGACTGTTGTGTACAGGTATGACGCCATGGCATCTTGTAACTGTACTTCAAGCATGTTGATCATGAATGTTGTCACGGTATATTACATTGGTTTTATGATTTAGAAATGTGAAGTGCACATTTGGACTAACAGGGTTTTTGGCTTGCTTGTATGACATCAACAATCTATTTATTCTAATCATCAATGTCTCATCTTTCAACATACATAGAGTTCTCTTTTTATTTACAGCATTTCGCTCACTTAGACAACAAAACAATTGCAAAAGCTGCTCAATTAGCGGGAGGGATGGGGGCTACATCGTGTCACATGTGATTAAATTCAGAGCCTCTTGTCAGTCAAAAGCAAAACTGCCCTGTGAAGTGGAGGCCTTCCGCTCAGATGTCATGTATAGCACGTTACTGTACAGCCACTGCGTTCCAATTTAGGCGCTTATCAGTGTCCACGTCTGCTATTTTGAACCTGTATGTATATGGGTACGAGTGTAAAGAGCTATGCGCTGAATGAAACATGCCACAATAGCAAGCTTATCGTCTTACAGTCGAAATGCTATTGGCTATTATTGAACCTGCAACTGTTGTAATGAGGCAGCGAATAAAAGAGCATTTTCAAACATTTAGCAAAATACAATTAGTGGGAAAACACAGTTCTAAACAGCACACCTCATCGAGTGGTTTTCCAAATGTGACAGAGATGAACATCTCCGTCAGAAACGTCGAAAGACGGGGGAATCTAATAGCCAAAACTAAGATGCGTTGCTAATGTGACTAGGATTATGCATTTGGCTTCAGGACAACAAATGAAAGTTGACAGGAAAACCAATAGAACAGGAGAGAAACGCTGGTTAATGGCTGGAGGAAGTCTATAAAATAATTGCCTCCACATTTCTATGGTTGGATTTTTGCCAGGCTACTTTGAAGCAATGTATAACATTCCTCATTGTTTGAAGTGAAGTAAAACGTTCAGGTTTCAAAACAATTATATTGCTTCAAGCTCACATTGTAAAAGGGTTAACCGTTAGCATTCGTGGTCCCCACCCATATCTTATTTCCATCTCCCTCCTTAACCTCCATCTCATTGACACCTCTGCTCCACACTAGTTAAGACTCCCCATAGGAATCCATCCTATCACACCGGCAATGGCCGGCGATGACTCATTTGATTTATTTATTTATTGGTCAGCTTTTTATTTCCCGGCTCTATCATTGGTGATGCATGAGGTGTGAGGAACATCCAGAGCCAATCATACCCATTACCCTAGGGAGACGGAAACACACCATGTAGAGGAAAGCAATGCTAGGATTATCACCCTGTTCAACAGAAGGGAGGGAGGAAGGGAGGGAGGGAGGGAGAGGGGGGGCAATGTCATATCTCCCATTTCTAAAATCAATCTTGTGGGCAACCTAGGCACAGCATACAGATGAGGTGAGGTTTTATACACACACACAGACACACAGGGCGACAACTGGAGAAACACACCTATACATACACACAGACACACTCACACACTTGCAGGCAGACACCGCTACAACTGCACACACACACATTTGATGTTTATGTAGTGGAGAAAATGACTGTTACGTGCTACAATGATGCTGTGGAGCGCAATCCCAGGTGAATATGCTGATGTATTTCTGAGTATGTACTTCTCTTGAGATGTCCCATGTGTTTTAGTGATACTTGTAGCATAACCTATATTTGCACGTAAAAACACCCACTTTGGTTAACCCCCAGATTTATGGATAGAATAAGTGATGTTTTTGTTCCACAAGTTTTAAGTCCCAATGCTAGACTATTGGTGGATGTCTAGCATTCATCTTTGCTAACACAACACAGTCCTCCTTTACCCACTTGCTATAATGTCTGAGGTGGTACAGTAATTGCGTCTCAGAATTTCACACTATTGCACTTAACGCCTCAAAGTGGCCTTGCACCAGGCGGAAGTCACACTGCTACACTACAGAGAAACTAGATACCATCACAGATCAAAGAGTCTCTCACAGCCAGAGATGGGCAAAAGATAAATCAACATGTATCTTGTTTATAAGATACTGTAAAGACCAATGTCTCAAAAGAAAATGCTAAATACTTTTGTAGGGTTGTATTTAGATAAAATGAAAATACATACAAGTATTTAACATTTGCAAGTACACACCTTCACCACAACAACATTCTCTGTAATGATAACAAAGGAGAAAAAAAAATCCTTGTTATAACTGATATTGAATGCACTGAGTTGAATGCACTGACTGTAGGTCACTCTAGATAAGAGTGTCTGCAAAAATACTGGGTATTATTATTGGACTTATTTTGGGGGAGGAGCTCATTATACTAATACCCAGCATGCTTTGCAAGTCTTTGTTTTTACATTTACGTTTTGGGCATACTGTATCACACTAATAGTGCCATCAGACTTCTGATACCAATGCAGGGTGAAAGGGGGCCACATAACTATGAACTGCTATAAAAAATTGTATAGAAAAGTATTTTTGTATTTTCCAACAACAAAGAAGTGCGAATTACAGGTCTTAAAAGTATGTTCTTACAAAATACATTTGATTATAATTTTGGCCAGTGAAATACAAATAAATACAAAATAATCAAAAGTAATTAAAAAACGTATTTCAAATGTAATGTATTGGTTGCGCAATAACTGGGATTATAAAGCACATTTCACTCCAGTACCAGTTTTTTGAGGAGCTGCCCTTGTCCTGTCTGATAGCTGATAGGCGATTCCGCTCCTTAAGCGAGACTCTGTATGCTGTGCGCGTGTGATAAGATACATGACGACTAACAAAAATACACACGTGGCAATTTAATTCCACTAAATTATACTGCCCATCTCTCCTCACAGCATCTCAAGCAGGCCCCCACCTCCCTCCATAATTCACACTATTCCCTTCATCACCAGAGGGAAGAGAGAGAGAGACTCAAAAATGAATATTCTCTCTTTCTTCAGGTCCCAGAGTGTATGATATGGATGTGTTGTTGTTTTGGTTGAAGCTTGAAGCAGGGGTCAGTGATAGAATTGTATGAATTTGGCCTGTTTTTGAAATATCTCTGGAGGTCTCTCTTTCTCTCTCGTTCTCCCTCCCATCTCTCTCTCTCTGAAGTCTTTAATCATCTTTACTGCCCATTCTGTAATCCGACACTCAGAGACTAATCCTCCACAATGAAGAACAGCCCAACAGTATGACCAAAAGAAAGAGAGGAAGAAAGAAAGAAAGAAAGAAATACATGTTCTCTCTCTAGCAGAAATCCCTTGGACTGAGTGATTACTTTGTAGGATTTTAGAGGCTGGTGTGGGATGCTATTTGTTGTTATTGTGAAAGAGAAACGAATCACTCTGTAAGGACTACCCACATAAAAACATACTACAGTTTACTATAGAATACTATAATACTTACTATAGAATTATAAAGTCAATTGTATACTGTAGAATACTATACTACACACTGTAGTAACCCTTGAGCATGTGTAGTACTTACTTTAGAATGTTGTAGTATACTATAGAATACTATAGTAAAGAATATTATCAGGATTATCAACAAAAAAACACTAGTAAATATCACAGTAATGTCCTCAAAAACACTACAGTCTGCAAAAACAATACTTTTTAGAACTACATTCAGATGAATAGATTCAGTGTTTAATAGTCACACGTACATGGTTGCATGTGTGTTTGCAGGCTACAGTGAAAATCCTGGTCTTCGACCTCCAACATACAGGACTAAGTGAAATAAAATAATGAAAATTGTAATAAAAAAATGTAATCAAATCTCATTTTATTTGTCACATGCGCTGAATGCAACAGGTGTAGATCTTACCGTGAAATGCTTGCTTACAAGCCCTTAAGGCCATACAAGGGGTACCAGTACAGAGTCAATGTGCGGGGGTACAGGTTAGTTAAAGTAATTGAAGTAATATGTACATGTAGGTAGGGGTAAAGTGACTATGCATAGATAATAGATAATAAACTGTGATAAGCGGCGTAAAAAGGGGGGGGGGGTTATGAGAATAGTCCAGGTAGTCATTTGATTAGCTGTTCAGCAGTCTTATGGCTTGGGGGTAGAAGCTGTTAAGAAGCTTGGACCTAGACTTGGCGCTCCGGTACCGCTTGCTGTGCGGTAGCAGAGAGAACAGTCTATGGCTAGTGTGGCTGGAGTCTTTGGCAGTTTTTAGGTCCTTCCTCTGACACCTCCTGGTATAGAGGTCCTAGATGACAGGAAGCTCGGCCCCAGTGATGTACTGGGCCGTATGCACTACCCTCTGTAGCACCTTGCGGTCGGAGGCCGAGCAGTTTCCATACCAGGCAGTGATGCAACCAGTCAGGATGCTCTCACTGATGCAGTTGTAGAACTTTTGAGGATCTGAGGACCCATGTCAAATCTTTTCAGTCTCCTGAGGGGAAATAGACGTTGTCGTTTCCTCCTCACAACTGTCTTGGTGTGTTTGGACCATGATAGTTTGTTGGTGATGTGGACACCAAGGAACTTGAAGCTCTCAACCTGCTCCACTACAGCCCCCTCAACGAGAATGAGGGTGTGCTCGGCCCTCCATTTCCTGTAGTCAACAATCATCTCCTTTGTCTTGATAACGTTGAGGGAGAGATTGTTGTCCTGGCACCACACTTCCAGGTCTCTGACCTCCTCCCTATAGGCTCTCATCATTGTCGGTGATCAGGTCTACCACCGTTGTGCTGTCGGAAAACTTAATGATGGTGTTAGAGTCGCGCTTGGCCACACAGTGATAGGTTAACAGGGAGTACAGGAGGGTACTAAGCATGCACCACTGAGGGGTCCCAGTGTTAAGGGTCAGCGTGGCAGATGTGTTGTTTCCTTCCCTTACCACCTGGGGGTGGCCCGTAAGGAAGTCCAGGATCCTGTTGCAGAGGGAGGTGTTTAGTCCCAAGGTCCTTAGCTTAGTGATGAGCTTGGAGGGCACTATGGTGTTGAACTCTGAGCTGTAGTCAATGAACAGCATTCTCGCGTAGGTGTTCCTTTAGTCCAGTTGGGAAATGGCAGTGTTGAGTACAATGGAGAATGCAAATTGGAGTGGGTCCTGGGTTTCTGGGATGATGGTGTTAATGTGAGCCTTGACCAGCCTTCCAAAGCACTTCATGGCTACAGATGTGAGAGTTACCGGGTGGTAGTCATTTTGGCAGGTTTCCTTAGTGTTCTTGGCCACAGCAACTATGGTGGTCTGCTTCAAACTTGTCAGTATTACAGACTCAGTCAGAGACAGGTTGAAAACATCAGTTAAGACACTTGCCAGTTGGTCAGTGCATGCTCAGAGTACACGTCTTGGTAATCCATCTGGCCTTGTGAATGTTGACCTGTTTAAAGGTCTTGCTCACGTCAGCTACAGTGAGTGTGATCACGCAGTCGTCCTGAACCGCTGGTGTTCTCATGCATGCTTCAGTGTTGCTTGCCTTGAAGTACACATTGAAGTCATTGAGCTCGTCTGGTATGCTTAATAACAACTGTGGCAGTGGTAAATAAATAAATGTCCATTAGAGTGGAAGTAAAGACTGTTGGGGTGATGGGGGGGTTAACAAAGGGGGAGCAGCATGACCATTGTGTGGTTGTGGGGACCAAGTGAAATAAAACAATAACAATTTTAATAATTTAAAGTAATAATTTACAGTCCTGTGAAAAGTATTTGCCCCCTTTTAATTTTCTCTACTTTTGCATATTTTTGATACTGAATGCTATCAGATCTTCAACCAAAACCTAATATTAGATAAAGGGAACCTGAGTGAACAAATAACACAACAATTACACACTTATTTAATGTATTTAATAAACAAAGTTATGAATCACCCAATGTCCCTGTGTGAGAAAGTAATTGCCCCCTTACACTCAATAACTGTAATAGCACCTTTAGCGGCAATGACTCCAATCAAACGCTTCCTGTAGATGTTGATCAGTCTCTCACATTGCTATGGAGGAATTTTATCCCAGTCTTGCATGCAGAACTGCTTTAACTCAGCGACATTTGTGGGTTTTCCAGCATGAACTGCTCGTTTCAAGTCCTGCCACAACATCTCTATTGGGATCAGATCTGGACTTTGACTAGGCCATTCCAAAACTTCAAATGTGTTGATTTTTAGCCATTTTTCATGCAGACTTGATTGTGTGTTTTGGATCTTTGTGTTGCTGCATTACGCAGCTGCGCTTCAGCTTCAGCTCATAGATGGATGTCCTGACATTCTCCTGTATAATTCTCTGATACAGAGCAGAATCCATGGTTCCTTCTATTAAGTCAAGTCCTTCAGGTCTTGAGGCAGAAAAGCATCACTCTACCACCACCTTGCTTGACCTCTGGTATAAGGTTCTTCATGTGGAATGCAGTGTTTGGTTTTTGCCAGGCTTCATGGGACCCATGTCACCCAAAAAGTGTACCTTTTGACTCATCTTCTTGCTGACCATCCAGGTGCTTTTCGGTAAACTTGAGTCAACTGTTTGGACGGGATGGGTCCCATTATGTCTGGTAAAAACCAAACACTGCGTGCCAAGAGTGTACAAAGCTGTCATCAATGCAAAGGGATTGAAGAATTTAAAATCTAAAATATGTTTTGATTTGTTTAACACTTTTTTGGTTACTACATGATTCCATATGTGTTACTTCATAGTCTTGATGTCTTCACTATTATTCTACAATGTAGACTGGTACTGTATGTCAACGATAACTAAATATGAACACGGTAGTAAACTAGTTGTGTCATTCATGACCCTACTTTTTTTTAAGGTATCTGTGACCAACAGATGCATATCTGTATTCCCAGTCATGTGCAATCCATAGATTAGGGCCGAATGAATATATTTAAATTGACTGATTTCCTTACATAAGCTGTAACTCAGTAAAATCTTTGTAATTGTTGCACGTTGAGTTTATTTTTTTGTTCAGTGTATAATTCTGAAGGCAATAAAGTTCTTTAAAAATATGTGTTAAATTGAACCTTTATTTAACCAGGCAAGTCAGTTAAGGACAAATTATTATTTACAATGACAGCCTACCAGGGAACAGTGGGTTAACTGCCTTGTTCAGGGGCAGAACAACAGATTTTTCCCTTGTCAGCTCAGGGATTCAATACAGCAACCTTTTGGTTACTGGCCCAACACTCTAACCACTAGGCTACCTGCCATCATTCTTAAAATGACAAAGCAATGCATTCTTGGAGACAAAGATTAAGACGTATTTAAAATGACCAGGGTAAATCAATGAATTTACAGGATGAATGAATAATGGAGATTGTGATGGCAAAATTATGTACTAATGTGATTGGCTACGGAATCACAGTCACACACTGGGAATTGAGATTGGAGGGCCTAAAATCAAACACACAGCTTTTATTGATTTTTCAGAAGGAAACAAGGCAGGGATTATAGGAGAACTGTAGATAACCTACAGGTTACACACTCACATTGAAATCAGGGGAAAGATTGGTGAGATCGAGCTGAATACTCTTACGTATATCCTGTCAGCAAGAAACTATAAAATAGTGACAATTATAACTACGGTTAACCTATAATTCTCAAGGCAAATAAGTTCTTAAAATGACAAGGCAATGCATTCTTGGAGACAGTATGTATTTTCCAAAAACAAATAAGATTCGTTTAGAAATAACAAAACGTATAGACAAATCAGAATAAGAAACTAAAGTGGAAAGGGGTAAGGCAGTTTGTCTAATTTCTAGCATGCGATTCAAAGGGCAAAAGAAAGACACTTTTTAAAAACATCAAATGAACAGAGAGGTATTTCTATAGGAGAAGAATAGCCAATAACAATAAAGTAACAGATTGCACTCTCACATCAAATCAGGGAAAAGAAGGCGAGGTTGAGCTGGAAAACACTTAGGTATCCTGTCTGGTACCATCGGACTTCAGGGAATTCTCCGTGGTGTAGAATCCAAAACAAAGCATTTCTGTAGGCCAGAGTAGAATTCCACAAGGTCCCCGCGTGGGGTGTCCTTGGAATGTGCTGTAGTTCATAAATGACATCAACCATATGGCTGGTCGATGTCCAAACACAAGGTGTGGTCTTCACACATTCAGTTTATATTCCTGGACAGGAAGAGGTGAGGCCTTCCCTCGGAAAGGTGTGATTGGCTCAGGTCAGGGAATATTTCCTGAGGCTGGGTCAGCCCCCATTCATCGTCTGCATTGTTCTGTGACTTATGGCAGGAGTTTATACAGTTGTTCACATAAATGGAGGGTACACTCTCATAATGTCTTCCACCACCTGTGTAAAGACTGTGTGATCACACAGATATCAAACAATAAACTTTTTGTGGATGAATAAGAGTAATGAATACCTGTTAATCATCAGGAAAATATATCACACACATTCCAAAATGTAATCTTATCACACACACATCTCAACACATTTAACCAAGTTATTTTCAGTCTGTTTGTGCTTGCTGTGGCCCTACCTCTTGCTTTGTTATCTGGCCAGTGAAATGAAGTCCTTGTGCATTTTTTATTGTTGTTGACGTCTGGGGTGGATGTGTTAATTCAACGCTCCTCTACTCCTCTCCCTCAAATATCATCTGTTTCCCTGGAGACCGGCCTCTCAGCTGCAGCAGCTGTACACACCCGGCAGGATAAAGGGGACCTCTGTGTGTGTGTGTGTGTGTGTGTGTGTGTGTGTGTGTGTGTGTGTGTGTGTGTGTGTGTGTGTGTGTGTGTGTGTGTGTGTGTGTGTGTGTGTGTGTGTGTGTGTGTGTGTGTGTGTGTGTGTGTGTGTGTGAACAGCTGGCTGGTGTTTGGCAGAGGAAGCTGACGAGCACCGCAGAGAGGAATGCCCCGAGAGTGGTACACACACACACATCAAGACAAACACACACACAGTACTCAAATGCAATATGCTACTGAGGCTACAAAGCCACTGAGAAAGGGGTGTATATTTAGGGTGTGAAAACGTGCCCATCCAATAATGTGTCCATACTCATTGCACTGCCTAAAAGTCTCTAGAGCACAGATCTATAGGTCCTCACACAGAGGCACTGAGGCGTGAACAATAGGGTGTTCAAAACATCCACCATAAGGTAATACACAGAGGCAGTGTGTAGGCAGCTGTATAGGGAGCCCAACCGGCTGGCAGATGGTGCTATTATTCATTTTACATCCTTTGTCATCTGCTTCCAACTGGAGTATATGCAGTTAGCTACACACTAGTGTTCCCCCATTGGCTGAACATCAGGAGGTGTCATTAGCCACTCTAGCATGGTGGTGGAAAATTGTGACTTATTAAGACAATACGCATATTTTGCCCGTTCTTTCTTCTTCAGCCGCTCCCCATTAAAGCTAGTTAAGGAGGAAATCAACACCCTTGCAGCCTGAATAGAGGATGTTTTATGTACGAGCCGGTTGCCATGGGGACACAAGTGTATAGCCGGCTGCATACATTCCAGTTGGACGCAGCTGGCAAACCACGTAAAAGTAATAAGAGCACTGTCTGCCGGCCAGTTGGGCTACTGTATAGGCTGATGCGTAGGGGTGGGTCTGTACTGGTGAAAGGCTTAGTTAAGTAGCTGTAGAGAGAGTAATAATCAAAGGCCCTGACAGCCACAGTAGTGAAAGCACAAACACAGTTTTCCCAATGGCCTGTGTGACATTCAATCCCTCCCTCTCTCCTATCAGGTCCTTCACTCTCTCTCTCTTTCCCCTCTGCAGGATATATTGAAACAAAATGATGGGTGGGGTAACCATTTCCTTGTTTCCTGTCTCCGTCACTGTGTGCGTGTCTGTTCTGCCTGAGTGTGTGTAATGATTTCTCTTCATCCTAATGTGGCAAACGTGACTAGCATGGTTTAGCATCATCCTAGCTATCAGGAGTGAGTGAGTGAGTTTTATGCGGATTTTGATTTTAGAGTAATTCACCAGATGGTTGAAAGGTTGCCTTTAGTCTCTCTGTGCATTCCCCGAAACAAGGCATTGATGTTTTATTTTACGAAGTGCATTCAACTGACTGACAGTGGCCAATGTGGAATCGACAGGACTGGGGGATGGTGAGTGTTGGTGGGAGGGGTTAAGCAGGTAGTGAAAGCTAATTGAATCAAAGGTAATTGATCAATTCTCAATAGGTCAATGTATCAATGTATCTTAGTTATTCATGTAAAATGTCCTATTACTAAAGTGTCCTCTGCAATCTTAGAATTAGTGGTGAATCAAGGAAACCTGGAGATCCTCAACGAACCCCTCAAGGAACCATTGCTAGTCAATGGTTAATATTTGCACCTTTGGTTAGTTGAGGGAATCTTATAGAGGTGTATGAATTCTTTAAGCACCTATGCAAGTCCCACAATTGGAATAGGTACCACTTCATTACTATATGTAATCAGCAATGTTAATATTATCATATTTAATCTCCATACATATTCAAGGAAATTTGGAATTTGCAATGTACACACTTAACATGATTAACTGGAATGACATTTACACTAACGGGTGGCCAAAAATAAAGATCCAATCTCCTGATAGGGTGCCACCTCTACAATATATTATGAAAAAGGTTCCTCAAAGACCCTTTTCAGAGGAGTTCCTCTTAGAACCTTTTTGAACTGAAGGTTGGAAGGTGGGTAATTTTTAGAACCTCAAAAGGTTCTTCCAGGTTTCTGGCGCGTCACATGTTCGCCATGCTAATTACAAAAACCCATGTAGTCCAGGATCAAGGGTTAGGTATAGCAGCTGACCCTGCAGTCAATTCTAGCTATCGCTTATCAATGAGAGAAACACTAGGCCATCCATCGCCATACACCAGACAGACAATAACAGGGGCCATCACGTCCACGCTATCAGACATCCTGAAGTGATTACTCCACTACCAGTCCCATTTGACCAGCCATTGTTCCGCATTAGCACTGACTGTCAACTACATTCAATCCCTATTGATTCTCGCTTACACCGATTGACCATTAACTTTGCCACTACTGTGACTGCCTGTTAGGTATTGACCAAATCCTGCTCAGAGCTTACTGTCTGTGTGTCCTAGTGGTCTGTCACTTAGCCTCACCCTGGAGAGTTACAGGGTGGTGCAGGGTTTTGTTCCCGCCCAGCACTAAAATGCTAGTCTGTATGTACTCAACTGTTTTATTTAGTTTGCCATGGCAACGATTAAGTAATTGGCTTAAACAGAACTAGATATGTAAACAATGATTCTATTAATCAAAGGCCTTGATGGGCAGTATACCAGAATAAAAGGTGTGTTAGTGCTGGGCTGGAACAAAAGCCTGCACACTGGGTTCTATAGCATTTGGCTCAACATTACTCACAGTTCCTGGCTGGGTGAGTCACACAATATACCAGGTAACAGAAGCTCCATTTATACTTGGTTCTAATGGTGCTTTCAAGGCAACTGGGAACTCTGAAAAAAAATCTAATCATGACGTCAGCGATCTTCAGATCGGAAAGTCAGAGCTTTAAAAAGAGGCCCGACTTCCCACCCTGGCATTCCGAGTTGGATGATCTTTCAAAATGATTTTTCCTAGTCAGAGCTAGTTTTTTTCAATGTTCCCAGTTGACTTGAATGCACTGAAGTTGGAAGTCGGAGATTTCCGTGTTCCCAGTTGTTTTGAAAGCGTTATAAGATGCCTCCTTTGTCCTGATCTTGTCTACATGCTGATTGTGCCATCATTTTTAGACAGGTGTAGACAATTAAAAGACACATTGTTATCAGATTGTGATCAGATATTCTTAACTATCTCCGGAGGCAGACAGGCACGCATTGTGTCTGGATATCTTAGGCTGCGTTTACACAGGCAGCCCAATTCTGATATTATTCCTCTAATTGGTCTTTTGACCAATCACATCAGATCTTTTCACATCCGCTCTTTTTCAGATCTGATGCGATTGGTCAAAAGACCAATTAGTGAAAAAAATATCAGAATTGGGCTACCTCTATGTAGATGGGTCTGGGCAGTGAAACCATTTGAATCATCATTATTCCATCCTCTAAAATCATTAACAGGTGGCACCATTGACTTGTGCCATCAATATATGTCTTAAAATAAATTAATACATTTTATTTTGAAAGAATAGATGAGAAATTATTTGCATACTGGGAGGAACAGATGAGAGACACATTTTAACACCATGTGTATAGACACATTTATGAAAATGTGGGCACAATCAGAATGTGGAAAAGATCAGGACTCAGGGCCCTTACTAGCACCAGGTATAAACAGAGCTAAAATGTGTTGCATACACCAGAGACTGTTGAAAAAAGGAATTGTTAATCAGAGGCCGAGCCCCAATGCTGTGTGTTGAGAGAGAGAGAGAGAGAGAGAGAGAGAGAGAGAGAGAGAGAGAGAGAGAGAGAGAGAGAGAGAGAAAGAGAGAGAGCGAGAGAGAAAGAGAGAGCCAGAGAGCGAGAGAGCGAGAGAGCGAGAAAGAGAGAGAGAGAGAGAGAGAGCGAGAGAGAGAGAAGCCTGGCCCTAGGCTACTGTTGATTGTGACAATTGAGTCATTTTTCATTGAGTTAACGTTAGAGAGTAGTATGCCTTTAGTGAAAAGCCTCCAGACTGGGCTCCAGACTGCGACCATTTGGTTGCATTTTGCAAGTTAGCATTTCTCCTTTGCCAAGATAATCCATCCACCTGACAGGTGTGGCATATCAAGAAGCTGATTAAACATTATGATCATTATACAGGTGCGCGTTGTGCTGGGGACAATAAAAGGCAGCTCTAAAATGTGCCATTTTGTCACATAAGACACTGCCACAAATGTCTGAAGTTTTGAGGGAGCGTGCAATTGGCATGCTGACTGTAGGAATGTCCACCAAAGCTGTTGCCAGATTATTTAATATACATTTTTCTACCATAAATTGGCTTCACAACCGCAGACCACATGTAACCACGCAGGCCCAGGACCTCCATATCTGGCTTCTGAGACCAGCCACCCGGAAAGCTGATGAAACTGTGGGTTTGCACAACCGAAGACTTTGCACAAACTGTCAGAAACCGTCTCAGGGAAGCTCATCACTGTGCTTGTTTTCCTCACCTGGGCTTTGACCTGACTGCAATTCGGCGTTGTAACCGACTTCAGTTGGCAAACGCTCACCTTCGATGACCGCTGGCATGCTGGAGAAGTGTGCTCTTCACGGATGAATCCCGGTTTCAACTGCACATGGCAGACAGCATGTATGGCGTTGTGTGGGCAAGTGGTTTCCTGATGTCAATGTGAACAGAGTGCCCCATGATGGTGGTGGGGTAATGGTATGGGCAGGCGTAAGCTACGGACAATGAACACAATTGCATTTTATTGATGGCAATTTGAATGCACAGAGATACCGTGACGAGATCCTGAGGCCCATTCTAGGGTCATTCATCCACCACTATCACCTCATGTTTCAGCATGATAATGCATGGCCCCATGTCACAAGGATCTGTAAACAATTCCTGGAAGCGGAAAATGTCCAAGTTGTTCCAAGGCTTGCATACACACCAGCCATGTAGCCCATTGAGCATGTTTGGGATGCTCTGGATCGACAGCGTGTTCCAGTTCCTGCCAATATCCAGCAACTTCGCACAGCCATTGAAGAGGAGTGGGACAACATTCCACAAGCCACAATCAACAGCCTGATCAACTCTATGCGAAGGAGATGTGTAACACTGCATGAGGCAAATGGTGGTCGCACCAGATACTGACTGGTTTTCTGATCCACGCCCTTACCTTTTATCTGTGACCAACAGATGCATATCTGTATTCACAGTCATGTGAAATCCATAGATTAGGGCCTAACAAATATATTTCAATATACTGATTTCCTTATATGAACTGTAACTCAGTAAAATCTTTGAAATTGTTGCATTTTGCCTTTATATTTTGGTGTTCTTTATCCTGATGATTCCTGTAATGAAGTGTCTGCCTGCCTGTACCTGTTTCGCTGGGGCCTGCTGCTGTGTCAAGCTAGCCACTCTCTCTCTCCTTTCCTGGGGGGAAAAATGCTCCCGGAGAAAGAAAAGTGCTCCAATTGTATAACATTTTAAACTCAAATTGCTGGGTAAACACAGCTACCATGTTGTCACAAATGGAGAGAGGATGTTCTCAGCTTTCTGAAGGTATATATATATTTTTTCATTCTCAATAGTAACTATTTTACAAACAAGATATTTGATATGGCTTTGAGATACGGTGCGTGTGAAATGTGCATGTCCAATTGCAAGTGCATAGGCCTCATTGGTGGTAGGCTACAAATGCAACGTTATTTTGGACATTACATGTACTGTTCATTTAATAATACATAGCTACTACGAGTGGGTACTGCGTTTTCACTTACTCAGGTGGTGAATTAAGGAGCACATACTGTATACGCAGGGAAATTCCTCTCTATTGAAAAATAAACAATTTGGGAGCCCTAGTTTAACAGTAAAATATAACAAAAATAGCATAATTGTCTACCCAAAATGCATGACAATCACTGGATTCATTTGCACATCAGAATACTTTGAATCACAGCATGAAAAGATTATGAAACAATGTATTTCTTCAATATCATCTTACTAGTCTATTATACTTTTTATTAAAGCACTGTGAATGGCTTTATAAGTTGCTATGCCTACATACTTTTTCTGTTGCCTGATGCAGAGAAAAAAAGAGTGGTGCTACCAAATCATGAGCTGGTGCCACCAACTGGAAATCTTAGTGGCTCAAGTGCCACCAAGGGAAACTATTGGTCTGGAGCCCTGCTTCAAGGGGAACGTTTTAATATTGTAGTGGACAAAGATGAGAAGAACTTCAGATAACATATGGTCCCACTCTACAGAGTGTAAAATTACGTTCATTATAGTGTTACTTTTTAAGTGTTAATGTAACACTTGATCGTGTAAAAAATTTGCAGTGCACTACACTTTCCAGTCTTCCAAAAAATTTGACACTATGGGATAATTAACACAGTGTTATTTATATTCAACACTAGTGTTAATCTAGAGTTAGCTCCTATTAGTGTTGTGCAAAAACACTGTTACAGTGAATGTGGGTGTTGTTTTAATACGATTTGCTCTCATTGTCACGATCGTTGTATGGAATGGACCAAGGTGCAGCGTGGTATGCGTACATTCTCTTTTAACTTCTTCGAGATAGGGGGCGCTCTTTTAATTTTTGGATAAAAAACATTCCCGTTTTAAACAAGATATTTTGTCACGAAAAGATGCTCGACTATGCATTTAATTGACAGCTTTGGAAATAAAAAACTCTGACATTTCCAAAACTGCAAAGATATTATCTGTGAGTGGCCCAGAACTAATGCTACAGGCGAAACCAAGATGAAATTTCATACAGGAAATGCCCCAGATTCTGAAGGCCCTGTGTTCCAATGTCTCCTTATATGGCTGTGAATGCGCCAGGAATGAGCCTGCCCTTTCTGTCATTTCCCCAAGGTGTCTGCAGCATTGTGACGTATTTGTAGGCATATCATTGGAAGATTGACCATAAGAGACTACATTTACCAGGTGTCCGCCCGGTGTCCACCCGGTGTCCTGCGTCAAAATTATTGCGTAATCTCCAGGTCCATGCGCGTTCCATTTCTTCAGAGGAGAAACTAAACTGCCACAAATGATTTATCATCGATAGATATGTGAAAAACACCTTGAGGATTGATTCTAAACAACGTTTGCCATGTTTCTGTCGATATTATGGAGTTAATTTTGAAAAAAAGTTTGCGTTGTAATGACTTAATTTTCGTTTTTTTTCTTACCCAAACGTGATGAAGAAAACAGAGCGATTTGTCTACACAAATAATATTTTTGTAAAAACTGAACATTTGCTATCAAACTGAGAGTCTCCTCATTGAAAACATCTGAAGTTCTTCAAAGGTAAATTATTTTATTTGAATGCTTTTCTTGTTTTTGTGAAAATGTTGCATGCTGAATGCCAGGCTTAATGTAATGCTAGGCTATCAATACTGTTACACAAATGCTTGTTTAGCTATGGTTCAAAAGCATATTTTGAAAATCTGAGATGACAGTGTTGTTAACAAAAGGCTAAGCTTGAGAGCTAATATATTTATTTAATTTCATTTGCGATTTTCATGAATAGTTAACGTTGCGTTATGCTAATGAGCTTGCGAAGAGAATTACACTCCCGGATACAGGTTTTTTTCGTAGCTAAACGTGATGAACAAAACGGAACGATTTGTCCTACACAAATAATCTTTTTGTAAAAGCTGAATATTTACTATCTAACTGAGAGTCTCCTCATTGAAAACATCTGAAGTTCTTCAAAGTAAATTATTTTATTTGAATGCTTTTCTTGTTTTTGTGAAAATGTTGCATGCTGAATGCCAGGCTTAATGCTATGCTAGGCTATCAATACTGTTACACAAATGCTTGTTTAGCTATGGTTCAAAAGCATATTTTGAAAATCTGAGATGACAGTGTTGTTAACAAAAGGCTAAGCTTGAGAGCAAATATATTTATTTCATTTCATTTGCGATTTTCATGAATAGTTAACGCTGCGTTATGGTAATGAGCTTGAGGCTGTATTCACGATCCCGGATCCGGGATGGCTAGAATCAAGAGGTTAATGAATGAACACTGAATCAAAAAACAACAAAATCAATGAACTGAACATGAAGCTATACAAAAAAGTGCTGACAGGCAACTAAACATAGACAAGATCCCACAACACAAATTAGGAAAATGGCTACCTAAATATGACCCCCAATCAGAGACAATGATAAACAGCTGTCTCTGATTGGGAACCATATCAGGCCAACATAGACATACAAAACCCCCTAGACATACAAAAACCCTAGACATACAAAAACTAGAGTACCCACCCTAGTCACACCCTGACCTAACCAAATTATATAGAAAAACAGATATCTAAGGTCAGGGCGTGACAGTACCCCCCAAAGGTGCGGACTCCCGGCCGCAAACCTGAACCTATAGGGGAGGGTATCTAACCTCGGTAGCGGCTCCGGTTCTGGACGCAGCCCCCCCTCCTTACGCTGATCCCTCCGCTTCTGTGGAACCGGACCGTGGATCATCGCCGGAGGCTCTGGACCGCAGCTCGTTTCTGAAGACTCTAGACTGCAGCTCTTCACTAGAGGCCCCAGACTGGGGATCGTTGCTGAAGACCCCGGACTGGGGACAGTCGCTGGAGGTCCTGGACTGGGACAGTCGCTGGAGACCCCGGACTGTGGACCGTCGCTGGGGGTTCCGGACTGTGGACCGTCGCTGGAGGTTCCGGACTGTGGACCGTCGTTGGAGATTCCGGACTGTGGGCCGTCGTTGGGGGTTCAGGACTGGAAACTGTCGCCGGAAGCTTTAGACTGGGAGCTGTCGCCGGAAGTTCTGGACTGGGAACTGTGGCCGGAAGCTCTGGACTGTGGAGGCGCTCTGGAGGCCCGATGCGTGGGACCGGCACAGGTGGCACCGGGCTGATGACACACACCTCAGGGCGATTGCTGAGAGGAGGTACAGGACTTACTGGACTGTGGAGGCGCACTGGAGACCTGATGCGTGGGACCGGTAAAGGTGGCACCGGGCTGATGACACACACCTCAGGGCGATTGCTGAGAGGAGGCACAGGACGTACTGGACTGTGGAGGCGCACTGGAGACCTGGAGCATAGAGCTGGCACAATGCGTCCTGGCTGGATGCTCACTTTAGCTTGATAAGTGCGTGGCGCTGGCAAAGGACGCACTGGGCTGTGAAGGCGTACTGGCAATACAGTACGTAGAACCGGCGCAGGATATCCTGGTCCGAAGAGGTGTACTGGAGACCAGGAGCTCTGAGCCGGCACAACCCGCCCTGGCTCGATGCCCACTCAAGCGCGGCAAATGCGGAGAGCTGGAATAGAGCGCACCGGGATATGAATTGCGCACTGGAGACACCTTGCGCATCACTGCAAAACACGGTGCCTGACCAGTCACACACTCCCCACTGTAAGCACAGGGAGTTGGCTCAGGTCTAAACCCTACCTCCGCCAATCTCCCCGTGTACCCCCCAAAACATTTTTTTGAAGCTGCCTCTCGGGCTTCCGTGCTAGCCATGTCCCCTCGTATCATCGTCGTTCCTTTTTCGCTGCCTCCGCCTGCTTCCATGGCAGGTTCTTGTCCCCTGCCATTACCTCCTCCCAGGTCCAGGGTGTCCTCCCCTCACTTTTCTCCAGGCCCAGGATCCCTGCTCCTCTTGAACACGCTGCTTGGTCCATTGGTGGTGGGATCTTCTGTCATGATCGTCGTATGGAATGGACCAAGGCGCAGCGTGGTATGCGTACATTCTCTTTTAATGAATGAACACTGAACAAAAAAACAAAAAAAATCAACGAACGAAACGTGAAGCTATACAACTCGTGCTGACAGGCAACTAAACATTTACAAGATCCCACAACACAAATGAGGGAAATGGCTGCCTAAATATGATCCCCAATCAGAGACAACGATAAACAGCTGTCTCTGATTGGGAACCATATAAACAGAGATATCTAAGCGTGACACTCATGGCCAATTTGTATATTTCCCATGGTGAATGTTATCATTAAAAGTGGTACTTTATGACAATATGTTACATAGCGTAAGGCCTAACATTGATCGCTTAGTTTTACCCTAACACATCGGTGTTAGGAAAGCCCTATTTTACAAATGGTTTTGAATTTTTATTCACCCACAATTTATGTTCAGATTGACTACCAGGGTTTGGAACTCTGGTAAAGGAGACTACCTAAACTACTTCAACCAGAACAAACCTTTCAGTACTGGGTGCAATAAATCTAACTAACTTATTGGATTTGTTTAGGAAAATTGATTTTTTTGTGTAGCATAAGATTAATCAATCAATGAAGTCGTTGCAAAAACATAGATACTATTATTAAAAATATACCTACATAGCATGCTGGAAATATGAAAATAATGGGTGTGGTTTTGATAGGACTGTTTTACTCTCCACAGTATAAAACAATAACTCTGGTTACTAACAGCAATACTGGGATTAATTTACACCACTGAGTATTAATTTCACACTAATAGATGGAATTTAGCTCCTGAATCAACACTAGAAATGTTACACTGAAAAATCAACACTAGTCAACACTGACCAATTTGCTGTATATGGTTACAACCCTTTTTGGGGCTATATAGAACCATTTTTATGGTTCTTTATAGAACCTTTATGGGGAATGGTTCTACAAATAACTGTCCTTAATCTCAAAGGTTTTTTGTAGATCCTTTTGTAGAAGCGTGCAGGTTTTTGTCTTCTTCTGGTTCGTAATTATAGTGTTAAAATTCCTTCAACCCTATTATTCTAGCTATGGAACAGTCAGAGGTTGATGAGGAGAGAATTGAGAACCACTGATTTAGTCACCTAAATTGACACGAGGCCATACAGTACATGAGTCTTTCACAAATTACTGTCAATGCCCATAGTCATAGTTAACATATAAATCGGGCTGATATGGTTCTTTGTGTCCTTGTGATTCCAAATAGAATCTGTGTATCAACCCTATGAGCTTCTACTGCACAGAACCCTCACACGACTAAGATCACAAGGTTCTGCAATGAGACACACAGAGAGAGAAAAAGCGCGAGTGAGAGAGAGAGAGTGAGACAGGGAGAGCTGGAAGAGAAAAAGAAATAAAGAGAGTCCTATGTGCCTGCCTGGATGCAATGAGTGCCAGGGCTTCGGCTTTCCCCTTCATCCCCTGGGGTCTCTCCTCTCCTCACCACCCACCAGATAAATAAACTCCAGGACAGGACCCACGAGGAGTATGTGTGGGTGTCATCTTCTCCGATCTACTATTTTAAGATGCATCATGAAGACAAGATTTTGGAACAATGTTTTTTCTCCCTCTATTTCTTCCTCTCATCTTGTACTGAAGTTAGTCAGACAAAGGCAACAAGAGAAGAGGCAGCACAACAAAGAGGTGTTTATATTATTCGTTGTGTACAATAATGATTACATGTTGACTGAGCTCTCAGGATTAAGCTCTAATGAGTTTGCTGTCTTTCGACAAGGTGTTAGCAGAATATCTTAGCTGTGTTGATCAGTTACACCCCTTCACAAACTGTCTGTGTGGATCCTTGTCTTTTCATGAAGTACACAGAAGTGTTTTTTTAATGACTTACTTTGTAATGCCACTTAGACTGTGGTTACTTTAGGATTAGTTTTTTAGCTGTTACGATGTTCTGAGGTTAGACTTACACACATGCACTTTCACAAATACTCTCTCTCTCACACACACACATGCACCTCTTTGCCAGCAAGACTTGAGGAATACAAATTTGGGGTATTTTCTCTGCGGTAGATTTGTAGTACAGATGGAGCCTTGTTTCTGACAGACACGTTATGTACAATACTCCATCCCTGTGCTGGGTTGTCTCTCACACACTGTCTCCTACATCTGCCCCTGCTGCTCCCGTCTCAGAGTGATGAGTAGTCTGACACCACTCCCACAGCCCCATACTCCTACTGAATCGTAATAGAATTGTGAGGACTATCAGGAATGGCTTCCAGTGTGTGTGTGTGTGCGTGCGTGTGTATGTTTGTGTGACCCAGCAGGAACAGATGGTATTTGGGAAGGGGATCCGCAGTGCCAGACTCCATGCTGCCCTGGTGGCAATGCCATCTCCATGACACACACACACAAACCCTTGCACTGTGGCATTGCCATCTCCCTGGCACAGCCTGGTTGTAATAAGGTGATAATGGATGCCACTCGACACCGACAACCTGTCACTCAGCCAACACACACACACACACACATACACCTGTACTTACGTTCTAGTTTCTGTAACACTGTTTTTAAAGTGAGATGTATTCAGAATCATGTTTAAGCTAGCTGCTGTCCTTCTCTCTGTCATATCTCCTCTCGCCCACTACAGATGAAATTCATCAGGAAAAGTCCCGAAAAGTCACAAATTTTTGTCAGAGTCCACACTAGAATGCCACTTAGAATGCATAGACGTTAACATTAGCTTCATTGTTTCAGAATAAGCAGTATGCTGAATAGTAAGTGGGTATATTGAAACAGCTCCAAAATGCTACAATTATGGACAATATTCTATGCACTGGCTTTAGGTAATTATATTTTATATGACCACATTAATCACAGACTCAGGTGTGTATAATATACAGTATTGTGTGTATACTGTAATATATTCTCTATTCTGATATATATATATATAATCAATTTCTGCTTTCTGATTCACATCGAATGACTCCATGTGTTGGTTGATGTTAGTCCAATGTTCAAAGACCCGTAATAGCTCTCTGTCTTTGTGAAACCAGGGCATTAAAGCTTTATCCACTACTCTCATTCTGAACACACAAGCCCGTCTCCATAAATAGCATAAAATATTTATCCTGCATGGTACCTGCATGGTACCTGCCATATCAAAGCTATTTGCTTCCTTTGTCTTTTCATGCACCCGAGGTAAGCAAGAGTTAGGAAGAACATCTCAGCATTTCTTTTGAAGTGCATCATTCTACTCCGTAAAAAGTGGGACGGCACTGTTCATCTGAAGTGCTTTTCCTGATTGGTATGCGTAAAAATTACGCATTGGTTCAACCTGTTCTATTACATTTTTCTGAAATCAAATAATGACAGAACAAAAAAATCATTTTTTAATTGAATGAAAGCTTCTGAATTGCTTTTAACATGTCATGTCCTTTCGCATTGCATAGCGGTGGATGCAATTTAGCGGTAGCAGCCTATCAAAAGAGTTGGAGGCATGGCCTATTGGAGGGGCGTGGCTTTCAGATAGTTATTTTTGGCCAACTTAAGTCGAGGTAATCAAATCAAATTCATATCAACTTTATTGATATAGCCCTTCTCACATCAGCTGATATATCAAAGTGCTGTACAGAAACCCAGCCTAAAACCCCAAACAGCAAGGAATGCAGGTGTAGAAGCACAGTGGCTAGGAAAAACTCCTCAGAAAGGCCAAAACTAAATACTGGAGGCTGAGACAGGAGGGGTCAGGAGACACTGTGGCCCCATCCGATGATACCCCCGGACAGGGCCAAACAGGAAGGATATAACCCCACCCACTTTGCCAAAGCACAGCCCCCACACCGCTAGAGGGATATCTTCAACCACCAACTTACCATCCTGAGACAAGGCCAAGTATAGCCCACAAAGATCTCTGCCAAGGCACAACCCAAGGGGGGGCGCCAACCCAGACAGGAAGATCACGTCAGTGACTCAACCCACTCAAGTGACGCACCCCTCCTAGGGACGGCATGGAAGAGCACCAGTAAGCCAGTGGCTCAGCCCCTGCAATAGGGTTAGAGATAGAGAATCCCAGTGGAGAGAGGGGAACCGACCAGGCAGAGACAGCAAGGGCGGTTCGTTGCTCCAGAGCCTTTCCGTTCACCTTCACACTCCTGGGCCAGACTACACTAAATCATATGACCCACTGAAGAGATGAGTCTTCAGTAAAGACTTAAAGGTTGAGACCGAGTCTGCCTCTTTCACATGAGTAGGCAGACCATTCCATAAAAATGGAGCTCTCTAGGAGAAAGCCCTGCTTCCAGCTGTTTGCTTAGAAATTCTAGGGACAATTAGGAGGCCTGCATCTTGTGACCGTAGTGTACGTGTAGGTATGTACGGCAGGACCAAATTGGAAAGATAGGTAGGAGCAAGCCCATGTAATGCTTTGTAGGTTAGCAGTAATACCTTGAAGTCAGCCCTTACCTTAACAGGAAGCCGGTGTAGGGAGGCTAATACGATCAAATTTTGGGGTTCTAGTCAGGATTCTAGCAGCCGTATTTAGCACTAACTGAAATGTATCATTTATTTAGTGGTTTATCCGGGTAGCCGGAAAGTAGAGCATTGTAGTTTAACCTAGAAGTAACAAAAGCATGGATTAATTTTTCTGCATCATTTTTGGACAGAAAGGTTCTGATTTTGCAATGTTACGTAGATGGAAAAAAGCTGTCCTTGAAACAGTCTTGATATGTTCGTCAAAAGAGAGATCAGGGTCCAGAGTAATGCCGAGATCCTTCACAGTTTTATTTGAGACGACTGTACAACCATCAAGATTAATTGTCAGATTTAACAGAAGATCTCTTTGTTTCTTGGGACCTAGAACAAGCATCTCTGTTTTGTCCGAGTTTAAAAGTATAAAGTTTGCAGCCATCCACTTCCTTATGTCTGAAACACAGATTTCTAGGGAGGGCAATTTTGGGGCTTCACCATGTTTAATTGAAATGCACAGCTGTGTGTCATCCGCATAGCAGTGAAGGTTAACATTATGTTTTCAAATGACATCCCCAAGAGGTCAAATATAAAGTGAAAACAATAGTGGTCCTAAAACGGAATCTTGAGGAACACCGAAATTTACATTTGATTTGTCAGAGGACAAATCATTCACAGAGACAAATTGATATCTTTCCGACAGATAAGATCTCAACCAGGCTAGAACTTGTCCGTGTAGACCAATTTGGGTTTCAAATCTCTCCAAAAGAATGTGGTGATCGATGGTATCAAAAGCAGCACTAAGGTCTAGGAGCACAAGGACAGATGCAGAGCTTCGGTCTGACGCCATTAAAAGGTAATTTACCACCTTCCCAAGTGCAGTCTCAGTGCTATGATGGGGTCTAAAACCAGACTGAAGCATTTTGCATACATTGTTTGTCTTCAGGAAGACAGTGAGTTGCTGCGCAACAGCTTTTTCTAACATTTTAGAGAGGAATGGAAGATATTGGCCGATAGTTTTTTATATTTTCTGGGTCAAGGTTTGGCTTTTTCAAGAGAGGCTTAATTACTGCCACTTTTAGTGAGTTTGGTACACATTCGGTGGATGTCATTTATTTATTACACATTCGGTGGAGAGCCATTTATTATGTTCAACATAGGGGGGCCAAGCACAGGAAGCAGCTCTTTCAGTAGTTTAGTTGGAATAGGGTCCAGTATGCAGCTTGAAGGTTTAGAGGCCAAGATTATTTTCATCATTGTGTCAAGAGATATAGTACTCAAACACTGGAGTGTCTCCCTTGAGCCTAGGTCCTGACAGAGTTGTGCAGACTCAGGACAACTGAGCTTTGGAGGAATACACAGATTTACAGAGGAGTCCATAATTTGCTTTCTAATGATCATGATCTTTTCCTCAAAGAAGTTCATTAATTTATTACTGCTGAAGTGAAAGCCATCCTCTCTTTGGGAATGCTGCTTTTTAGTTAGCTTTGCGACAGTATCAAAAAGACATTTCGGATTGTTCTTATTTTCCTCAATTAAGTTGGAAAAATAGGATGATCAAGCAGCAGTGAGGGCTTTTCGATACTGCACGGTACTGTCTTTCCAAGCTAGTCGGAAGACTTCCAGTTTGGTGTGGCACCATTTCCGTTCCAATTTTCTGGAAGCTTGCTTCAGAGCTCGGGTATTTTCTGTATACCGGGGAGCCAGTTTTTTGTGACAAATGTTTTTAGTTTTTAGGGGTGCAACTGCATCTAGGTTATTGCGCAAGGTTAAATTGAGTTCCTCAGTTAGGTTGTTAAGTTACGGCTCTCGTTGGTGGTCGGAAGAGTAGACCAAAGTGCAGCGTGGAAAGTGTTAATGATTCTTATATTCAAAAAACACTCAAACAAAATAACAAAAGCGAAAACAAAAGTGCACAGTTCTGTCAGGCTCAGACACTAAACAGAAAACAAGATCCCACAACCTAATGGTGGGGGAAAAGGGCTGCCTAAGTATTATCCTCAATCAGAGACAACGATAGACAGTTGCCTCTGATTGGGAACCACACGCAGCCAAAAACAAAGAAACAGAAGACATAGAATTTGCCACCCGAGTCACACCCTGACCTAACCAAACAGAGAATAATAAGGATCTATAAGGTCAGGGCGTGACAGGTTAACTGATTGTTGTCCTCTGACGTCCTTGGGTAGGCAGAGGTAGTCTGGAAGGGCATCAAGGAATCTTTGAGTTGTCTGAGAATTTATAGCACGACTTTTGATGCTCCTTGGTTGGGGTCTGAGCAGATTATTTGTTGCAATTACAAACGTAATAAAATGGTGGTCCGATGTCCAAGGTTATGAGGAAAAACATTAAGATCCACAACATTTATTTCATGGAGCAAAACTAGGTCAAGAGAATGTGAATATTACAGTCACCATCTGCTGTTGACTACAAATCTGATAGGAATTCAGGGAACTCAGTGAGGAACGCTGTATAAGGCCCAGGAGGCCTGTAAACAGTAGCTATAAAAAGTGATTGGGGAGGCTGCATGATTTCATGATTTCAAAAGACAAAACGTCGGGGTATTTTTTGTAAATTGAAATTCGCTATCGTAAATGTTAGAAACACCTCCGCCTTTGCGGGATGCACGGGGGATATGGTCACTAGTGTAACCAGGAGATGAGGCCTCATTTAACACAGTAAATTCATCAGGCCTGTTATGGATCATGCGAATTTTCGCGGCTTTTTGTTAAAAATCGCGCAACATTTCAAAGTCCTGCTACTCATGCCAGGAATATAGTATATGCAAATGATAAGTATGTGTGTATAGAAAACACTCTGAAGTCTCTAAAACTAGTTAAATCGTGTCTGTGGCTATAACATAACGTGTTTAGGAGTAAAAATCCCTCGAAAAACTGTTCTCCAAAAACACAAAAAATATATTAATCCGCCAGTCAATGTATTGTCTAAGGCGACCGCAAATAAATGAAGATGCCCTGTAAACGCCTACAGCTTCCACCCGATGTCGCCAGTGCTGGCATTTCGAGTCTACTTAATCCTTGGTTGGATGACGTTTTGGCCTTTCCTGTTTTAGTCTCACCACAGGATGTTGTGAAATTGAAAACAATGGAGGATGATTTCAAGACGTGCTGCTATCGAATACAGATCGCCCCGTGGTCAATTTGATAGATTATTAACGTTTATTAATACCTAAAGTTGGTTTAGAAAAGTAGGTTGAAGTGATTTGTAAAAGTTTATAGGCAACTTTTGTAATTTTAAAAAGTGACGTTGCGTCTTGTAAAATGGAATATTCCTGGATCAGACCGGTCTAAGGAAAACAACATTTTGGCTATACAATGACGGATTTAATCGGGAAAAAGACCCAATTGTGATGTTTATGGGATATATAGGAGTGCCAAGAAAGAAGCTCGTCAAAGGTAATGAATGTTTTATATTTTATTTCTGCGTTTTGGGTAGCGCCGGCTACCGCAAAATCTGTTGTTTTTGGTGACGTTCCAGTATTTTGGGGGGTGCATGCTATCAGATAATAGCTTCTCATGCTTTCGCCGAAAAGCATTTTACAAATCTGACTTGGTTGCTATATTCACAACGAGTGTAGCTTTAATTCAGTACCTTGCATGTGTGTTTTAATGAAAGTTTGAGTTTTATCAAAAACTATAGGTGGCGCTCTTGAAATTTCCGCTGATTTGGTCCCGACAGCGGAACCAAATCCCTAACAAGTTTTAAGCCATGTTTCAGTCAGGCCAATCACATCAAGATTATGATCAGTGATTCGTTAATTGACTATGACTGCCTTTGAAGTGAGGGATCTAACATTAAGTAGCCATATTTTGAGATGTGAGGTATCACGATCTCTTTCAATACTGGCAGGAATGGAGGAGGTCTTTATTCTAGTGAGATTGCTAAGGCGAACACCACCATGTTTGGGGAGAACCGGTTGAAAGTTTGTCAGCTGAATGAGCGACACTGGTTGAGCATTCCTACAGCATTTCCCTCCAGAAGCCATGAGAAAGTTGTTTGGCTGCGGGGACCGTGCGAGGGGATTTATACTAACGTTACTGTCTGTACTTACTGGTGGCCACTGCAATTAGAAGGCATCATGTTAATGATACTACTTAGCTTCAGCTGTTGGAAGTCCTGACAAACCATGTCCAGATAAAACGTCCGGAGTGAAAAAGTTGATTGAGGGAAAAACTAAAAATATAAACGGTAATTAAAAAGTAAAAACCGTAAAGTTGTCAGGTAGCAAAGTAAGGTTGGCAACAAAATGCGCAGCAGCACGTAAACAAGTCTGCAAGTTGCGACCGGAAAAGACTCATCTTCCAGCTAGTTTGAACACATAGAACCGATATTATAATGTGTCTTTTGTTAGTTTTAAGAATGTATGTTCACTGCTAGCACCGACTCATAAATGACATTGGCATAAGTGCTGTGATACTAAAGAGGCAGGAAACATTTCCATTGAAGAGATGGTCACCATTTGGTTAAAATATTGTAACCAGTTAATGTGAAAGTTTTATGTAAAAAAAAGTGTTTAGAGTCTTTATTTAATGTTATGGAACCAATTTACTACCTTGACTAACGGGAAATTGATTGAATTGATTCTAACCCAATTGAAGAAATGTGGATAAGTAATTCCAAAGTGAAAAATCTACTTGGTACAACATGAAAAAATGGGTTGTGTAACAGTTGTTGGTGGTTGAAGGTGGGGACCAAGGTGCAGCGTTGTACGTGTTCTTGTTATTTTGAACTGAGCACTGAATAAAAAACAACAAAGAGAACAACCGAAACAGTTCTGTCTTGTGCAGACACAAAATCAGAAAGCAACTACCTGCAAAAAAAACCTGTGGGAAAAGCTACCTAAGTATGGTTCTCAATCAGAGACAACGATAGACAGCTGCCTCCGATTGAGAACCACACCCGGCCAAACAACAAAGAAATACAACACATACAAAATGAACATAGAATGCCCACCCAAATCCCACCCTGACCCCCTACAAAGGTGCGGAAAACCTGAACCAAAACCTGAACCTATATGGGAGGGTCTGGGTGGGCATTTCTCCGCGGTGGTGGCTCTGGTGAGGGACCCTCACCGCCGACCCAGGTGACAAACTAATTGACTTACCAGTTGATGGAAATTCTTTAAGTTGATTTTTATATTTTATATTTTTCTCTCCATAACTTTACACCTTACCTTAGAAGAACTTCACTCTGACTGTCTGTAGTTTGGAATAGAACTAAACTCTGCTGTTCTGATTCTAAAATGGAACTGCCCAGTACATGATTATAACCCACTGTTTCAAGGTGAGACTATAATATTATCCTCAACCTCTCTCGTTCTTATGTCGCCGGGCTCCATATTTGATTTCAAACAGTGGTGGAGACAGCTCATATACCATGCTGGTTGTCTGAGTGCTGTATGCCGTCTTTTATCAGGCTGACAACGACAGTGATGACAAAGGCGGGGGGAGGGTCTGAATCACTACCTGGAGCCTCAAGAGGCTTAGGTGAGATGATGGTGGCGTCTAATCCGACCGCCATTAGGTATTGAAGAGGTGGAAGAGGGAGGAGAGGAGACACTGAGTCAGACACTGATCATGACTCAACCACTCTGAGATGTCTGTGAGGGAGCGAGAGAGAAAGAGAGAGAGAGGAGGGGGAAGAGAGAGAGTAGAAAGAGAGAGGCAAGCAGAGGGGTGGAGGCTGAAAGAGAGAGAAAGTAGATGCAGAGAGAAGTGATGGGAGAGAAAGAGAGAGAGAGAGTATATAGAGAAGGGATGGGAGGGAAAGAAATAAAGAAATAAAGAGTAGATGAGGAGAAAGGGAATGGGAGTAGCGGAGAGAAAGAGGTGGTTAGAGTGAGTGAGATACAAAATGGCACAGACAGAGAGCTGCTACAATCTTCCCTGTCCCTCATTACAAGTAGTGTGTTATCTCTCTTTCAGCCTGAGCCACTCATCGTATCAGAGAGTAGGCTGTTTATCCAGTCATTTTAGAAGATAGTATCTAGTGGCATAGGGTGGTCCTGTGGTCTCTGGAACAGACAGCATTAGTTTAAATCTGTCTCGGCGATATTTCAGCATCTCTTTACTCTATCTTTCCTCCCTGTCCTATCCAATAACCCCAAAAATACTTGAGGAGTGGGACTGCCCCCCTCCTTAAAAAAAAAACATATCTAGGAGTTTTAGAAGTTTTGGACATCAAGATGGAATGTCATCTTGATTGTTAGGATGAGGAAACACTTCCCAAACTCGTTTAATCTTAAAATCCCTTCATATCAAAACCACTTTGGGATAAACACTATCCCAAAAACTATCCCAAAGAAGCAAACATATGCTTCTATTTTCACAAAGATCAAAATTGTGTCATGATTTAAAAAAAGATCTGGCCACCATTTAACCACTTTTTTGTAAATCTTGTTTTTAATCACATTGAAGCCCTTTGGAGCTACGTTTACAAGCCGTTTTTTCAGCAGCCAACAATTTTGAGAATGACTTTATGAAGGGCATGCTATCTCTCTGGGTTTTGGAAAGCTTATCAAAGTTTATTGGTCACATACACACAGATTTCCAAATGTTATCGATGGTGCTGCGTAATTCTTATTTTTCGAACTCCTTAACTTCTTAGTGATCCCTTCGCACGCCAATCCCGTTAACGGAATTGATTTGACAACACCCAGTGAAATAGCAGTGCGCCAAATTCAAAACCAGAAATACTCAAAATAATGATTCAGTGTTATACATTGGTTTAAAGATTAACTTCTTGTTAATCCAGCCACAGTGTCAGATTTCAAAAATAGCAAACCATGCTATTATCTGAGGACAGCACCCCTACAAACAAACACATGCAAATCATATTTCAACCCACCAGGAGCGACACAAAAGTCAGAAATAATGATATAATTCATACCTTTGAAAATCTTCTGTTGGCACTCCAATATGTCCATCAAACATCACAAATGATCCTTTTGTTCGATAAATTCCGTCGTTATATCTCCAAAATGTCAATTTATTTGGCGCGATTGATTCAGAAAATACACCGGTTCCAACTCGCGCATCATGACTACAAAGTAAGTTACCTGTAAACTTGATCAAAACATTTCAATCAACTTTCCTAATCCAACTTTAGGTATTGTTAAACGTAAATAAATCAATAAAATTTAAGACGGAATCAACTGTGTTCTATACCAGACGGAAAAAAAATTGGAGCGAGCTTTCAGGTCACGCACCCCAACCACAACAGTACACTTGGCTATCCACCCAGATAGGAAATGGCTACCTCTTCATTTCTAAGGAAAACATTAACCAATTTCTAAAGACTGTTGACATCTAGTGGAAGCGATAGGAACTGCAAGCAAGTGCCTTAGAAATCTAGATCCACATAGAAAACACATTGAAAAGAGTGTCCTCGAGGTTTCGCCTGCCAAATAAGTTCTGTTATACGCACAGACCTAATTTTAACAGGTTTAGAAACTATAGTTTTAGAAACTATGTTTTCTATCCAAATCTACCTATAATTGTATAGTGTATAGACAGTATGGACAAAATACGCTGAGTGTACAAAACATTCTCTCTCTCTCTCCCTTCCTCTTTCTCTCCATCTCCCCCCTCTCTCTCTCTCTCTCTCTCTCTCTCTCTCTCTCTCTCTCTCTCTCTCTCTCTCCCCTCTCCCTCCCTCCCTCTGCCTCACTCACTACGTAAAACAATTCTCCAATCTTTTAATTTAATCAGATGTATTATGGTTTTTCTTTGATGCATCACTCACCACTTGATACCAGAAACAATAGTAAAGCCTCCTTATTATTATTGCTGGAAAACTGCAAGGTGTACTAATCACAAGCTGAAACCTTTCAACTTTATTTTTTTTTACATCCATTAACCTAATTATGTATGACATGTGTTGTACATGAAAAACTATATGAATAGTAATACCATCATGCTATCATTCTCGCTATGGATACGAGCGTCTGCTAAATTACTAAAATCTAAATGTGATGTAAATGTAGAATTTAATATAATTAAACCTCAGAATGCCAGAATTCCATAACTACTAGAATGGCCGGTCATTCTGACCGTTGATATTTTAATTGTATAAATATTCCATAATAAATATTCCATAATAAATATTCCATAATAAATATTCCATAATGAATAATACATTTCTGAATGAATGCATTTATTATGTTAAAATAGGTCATAAGAATACCTCAGGACACCAACTGTAAATTGTAATCAGTCAGAAAAATAAATGTGGCCTAAAGACATGATGAAATTGACAATAGTCTGATGGGTGACAATATTATAAATTGTCAAATAGAGAATGAAGAGACTGATGACCAAATCAAATCAAATTGTATTGGTCACATACACATGGTTAGCAGATGTTAATGCGAGTGTAGCGAAATGCTTGTGCTTCTAGTTCTGACCATGCAGTAATATGACCATAAGTAATCTAACCTAACAATTTAACAACAACTACCTTATACACACACAAGTGTAAAGGAATGAATAAGAATATGTACATATAAATACATGAATGAGTGATGGCTGAACGGCATAGGCAAGATGCAGTAGATGGTATAGAGTACAGTATATACATATTAAATGAGTAATGTAGGGTATGTAAACATTATATAAAATGACATTGTTTAAAGTGGCTAGTGATACATTTATTACATACATTTTTCCATTATTAAAGTGGCTAGAGTTGAGTCAGTATGTTGGCAACAGCCACCTGCTCGCCAGCACAGCGTAAATTGACAAAGTAGGGAACAGTGCTTACCGAATAGCACTTCTTCCACATCATCGTAGAGAGGTCCATGCAGGCCATTCTTTTTGATTACTATACCTTATCAGAATTAGCAGATTCAAAGGTTTCTAATTAACCTACTTTTGGCTACTGGTAACAACTGTACAGATTGCATGAATGGTCTCTGTTTCTAAATATAACTTTTCCCTAGAATAACCTTGGCTCCATGCATTCCTCATGTGAGTAGGCTACTGGTGACAATCACTCAAAACCTTCGATTCTGTTCTGTTGAAATAAATTGCCTGATATCATGTTTTTAAGGCCTTCCTAAAATAAATATGAATGGATTTATTTGTGATTGTGTATATGAACACCAGCTAGGCAGAGAGCATCATAATGAATCAAAACAACTTTAAATGTGTAACTACTCTGCCATTTTTATAGTCATGTCCCCCTCGTCCTTGAATTTGTCATAATACGTCTATAAAAAATAGATTATCATTGATATAATCTTAATATCACAAACAGAACTGGGGTTATAACCAATATGAGGAGGGCATGTCATTTTTTTATGGGTATCCCCGGCCTACTCCGCACATACAGTATAACACTGGGGCTCCCGAGTGGCGCAGCGGTCTAAGGCATGCAGTACTAGAGGCGTCACTACAGACCCTGGTTCGATCCCGAACAATGAAATGGATCATGACATCTCTGATGATTCATTCTGAACGGCTTTCCATATCTGGGGAAGGATCCATATCGGGCAGCAGGTAACAGAGTGTTGGATCATGTTTCGGATCAGAAGGCACTGCTGTACTAGGAGAAAGGAGGAACTCAGCGCTGGCCTGTTGCTATGTTCTACACAGTGGCAGGTACTTATGGATGCCAAGGGAAGCCAGTGAGCATTTCAAATAAAATAATAGCCAATCAGCGTTGAGCTAAACTGAGTGAGCTCAACTGTGAATGGTCCTGGCGCACCAAAAAAATGGTTAAGGGAAGCCAGTTTGGATTTGGCTTCACACCAATCACATGACATCAAAAGCAGAAGAACGTTTACTTAATTTCCCGTACTGGCCAATGATTATAACGGCAATTCTGATCCAACCATAAATTCATACATTGTGTCCCTGGCCTGGGAGGATGAAATTCAATATGTAGCTTGATGTACTAGGCTAATGTTAACTAGCTGGCCTGGAACATCATTACCCATGAAGGAAGTTAGGCTAGCGAGCAAGCATTTTAGCCAGGTAGCCTAGTACAACAAAAACTAAAAGTGTGTCATTGGAATTTCTCTACAAGTGGGGTAGGACAGCATGTTTTTCTACTTGCAAGCACACACACAAATCAGTACCATGGACAGCCACATCATATTTTGTTTATGTTGATTGGACTAAATCATTTTTGGTATCTTTTAGTTGTCACTGTATTAAACTAAGCGTAGGTGATTTGATGATGTTGAAATGTTGAATTGAAAATGGTGCTGGAATCGTTGAGGCAGCGCCTGCTTTCTTTTCGACTTGCGGTAACTCTCCATGGTTGTACATCAATGGTTGTTTAGTAATCTGAAAATGTTGAAAACATGACACTTTCTTGACCATGTTGTAGGTCATGTAACTGTTTGCTGCTTTCCGGTTTTGTGATGAAACAAAGGTTTGGTTGAATTTATTCTGTCACTGTGTCTTCTTATTGTCTCGTCCTTAGACCTATATATCAGGGTTGCAAGGCATATGCACTAACAGGTTATAGAGCGAACAATGCAATTATCACAACAGAGATGGTAATATGGCTTTTTTTCTGGCTTGACTTCCCCAATGATTTTAACCATGCATCGCTACTGGTTCTACAACATGCTTGACTTGGCTGCTATCAACGCACACCATTGGAGGCTCCTCAGAGGAGGAAAGGGAAGAGCATTCTCAGTGAATTTCATAAAAATAGTGAAACATAAAAAACGTTAGCATTTGTAGATAGACTGCCACCAAATAATTGATTAAAACACACTGTTTTGCAATGAAGATCTACAGTAGCCTCAACAGCACTCTGTAGTGTAGAACCATGGTGTAGCTGGAGGACAGCTAGCTTCTGTCCTCCTCTGGGTACATTGATTTCAATACAAAACCTAGGAGGCTCATGGTTCTCACCCCCTTCCATAGACTTACACAGTAATTATGACAATTCATCCAACATATCAGAGCACTTGCAGCATAATTGACATGTTGTCTACCCAATCAAAGGATCAGATAAATAATCTAGTACTGAACGCATAAGCTACACTGCAGTGAATAAAATGTGGTGAGTAGTTGACTCAAAGAGAGAGAAAGACAATAGTTGAACAGTTTTTAACAAATACATTTCTTCCAAAAATTAAGGAGACACGCGAGAGAGAGGGAGAGCTAGCTATATTACGTAGTATAGATTTTTGTTCACTTAGCTATTGTCAAATGCAGCTAGCTAGTCTAGCCTACTCAAACACCTGGCTCAAACAAAGAGGGATGCTATGTTATCTAGTTGGTGTCACGTCCTGACCTTAGTTCCTTTTTTATGTCTCTATTTTGGTTTGGTCAGGGCGTGAGTTGGGGTGTGCATTCTATGTTTTTCATTCTATGTTTTGTTCTGTGTGTTGTATTTCTATGTGTTTGGCCTGGTATGGTTCCCAATCAGAGGCAGCTGTCAATCGTTGTCTCTGATTGAGAACCATACTTAGGTAGCCTGTTCCCACCTGTGTTTGTGGGTAGTTGTTTCCTGCTTTGTGTTTTTTCACCTTACAGGACTGTTTCATGTCGTTCACTCTCTTTGTTGTTTTTTGTCATTCAGTGTTCAGTTTATTTAATTAAATTTACTATGAACACTTACCACGCTGCGTGTTGGTCCGATGATTCCTATTCCTCATCATCAGACGAAGAGGAGAGCCGTTACAGAACTACCCACCACCAAAGGACCAAGCAGTGTGGAAGAATGGACTCCTGGACATGGGAGGAAATCTTGGACGGCAAGAGACAATGGGAGAGTATGGGAGAGTATCGTCACCGTAAAGAGGAGCTAGAGGCAGCCAAAGCGGAGCGGCGACGCTACGAGGAGTTGGCTCGAGGAAAAGTGCACGAGATGCAGCCCCAGAATTTTTGGGGGGAAGGCACACGGGAAGATTGGCGGAGTCACGTAGGAGACCTGAGCCAACTCCCCGTGCTTACCGGGTGGAACGTGATACTGGTCAGGCACCGCGTTATGCGGTGGAGCGCACGGTGTCTCCAGTGCACGTTCACAGCCCGGTACGTTACATCGCAGCTCCTCGAATCGGCCGAGCTAGAGTGGGCATCGAGCCAGAAGGGATGAAGCCGGCTCAGCGCATCTGGTCTCCAGTGCGTCTCCTCTGCCCAGGTTATACGGCACCAGCCCTATGCACGGTATCCCCGGTTCGCCAGCACAGCCCAGTGCGGCCTGTTCCAGGGAGGAGGTCAGAGATCTGGCCGTGTGGTGCCATGAGCAGCTCTCGGCTGGGTTTCACTTTATAATCCGTGATACGTTGCAAGCCCTGCCACATCCGACAAGCACCAGCGCCGGTGTAGGAGGATTCGATCTTAGTCCTGTATTGAAGCCTTGCCTGTTTGATGGTTCGTCAGAGGGCGTAGCGGGATTTCTTATAAGCGTCCGGATTAGTGTCCTGCTTCTTGAAAGCGGCAACTCTAACCTTTAGCTCAGTATGGATGTTGCCTGTAATCCATGGCTTCTGGAGTTATGGTTATGGTCCAATTCATACATGCACCAGCAACATTAGCTGTGTGCCGTTATGTTCTTAATGATACAACATACGGTAATCATAATAATAGAGCATTTAGGATCATCTTGTATCAATATCACCATATTGATCTGTGTGTATAGTAGACATGACTGTTCTGTTTTTCTCATTACTGTGACGTTGTCGTTTCATATTATTGATATTGTATCTGAGCTGGTAATACAGTATCAGGCCCCCTAGACACACACAGAGCAAACTCCTTTACAACATGTTTACCTTGAATACAATATTTCCTTGTTGTGGTCATCATTACAGCTTAATTGGCTTTAGAATATCTTCTGTAGAAAACATCAGTGAACTAATTAAAAACATGTTAGAGATTCTGATTTAACAAATCCTGTGATGTTGAGTTAGAGAAGGAGAGATGAAGCTGGAGGAAAATAATAGTTTGACCTCTTGAATGAACTTTTCCATTTACACTTTTCGAGAGGATCCTTTTAAAAATGTTCAGTCAAAGACTCCCATTCCCGTTTTTCTCTCTATCTATTCATCTCTCTCTCTCTCTCTCTCTCTCTCTCTCTCTCTCTCTCTCTCTCTCTCTCTCTCTCTCTCTCTCTCTCTCTCTCCATCCTTCCCACCTCTCTTCTGTGAGGATGATCTTCCTCCCCTTTCTACTCTTCTCCCACCCTCCTCGTGTTCTGCCCACTCCAGCCGCAGGTGGTGGAGTGGTACTATAGAATAGAGCTTTGTGATCGCATATCAAATGCACACAAGCAAGTGGGTACAAACACTCCCCTCCCCTAACGCACACTGCTGATTGTTGTTCTCTCCTGTTGGCTAGTATACTCCTGTGGTATTGAAACCAACTTCTGTGTCTAAGAGAGAACACAAATGTCAGCTGTCAGGAAACCACAATAGAGATGTTGTTTACTAGAGATGTTAGTGTGATTGTGGTTTGATATGGAGGATGGGATGCTTTGGTTCGAATGACACACTGTGTTGGTGTTCTCAGCTTAGATTGTCGCTCTCTTTCTTGTGCCTCGTGAGAAGAATTTGTCTGAAGTGACAAAACATACTTTTGATGAGTCTAATAGTCCGTGGTTTACTATCAACGTTTTTGTGCGAGTCAACGTATCAACACACACACATACGAACCTCAACACAAAATGAAATAAAAAACTAAAATGTTCCCTCTTCAAAGCTGGTACCCGTGGCGATTAGATCTGTCAAAGCAACACGGGGACGTCACACATAAAACTGTCAAGTTAAGAAATTAAAGTGCAGCAAAGCATTTACTCATAGAATTTTGAATTCATGAATACAAATTATGGCTTGAGATGTGGAGTGAAATAACTCAGTGGACTCTGTTGACGATACCTGGGCATGTTATATGATTCACACAACACATTGCTGTATGGATGTTCGATGGCTGTGGAAGTTAGCAACAATCCACAATATTGTTGTCACATGAATGTATTTCAAGTGATATAATATCCTCTGTCTTTTAATGATTGAATCGTTGGTTTGACTATCTGTATCTGAAATGTAATTCCATATCACTGCACTTTGGCTATTAGTGTCCATTACGCGCAGATCTAGGATCAGTGTCCTTGCCAAATCATGCAACACTGACTGACTGATCATGCAACACTGTTTCAAAGCAACAGTGACGAGACAGCTTATAGGGAGGAGGACAGAGGTCAGAGACCTGGCTGTGTGGTGCCAGGACAACAACCTCTCCCTCAATGTGATCAAGACAAAGGAGATGATTGTGGACTACAAGAGAAAGAGGACCAAGCATGCCCCCATTCTCATCAACTGGGCTGTAGTGGAGCCGGTTGAGAGCTTCAAGTTCCTTGGTGTCCACATCACCAACAAACTAACATGGTCCAAGCACACCAAGACAGTCGTGAAGAGGGCAAGACAAAACCTATTCCCCCTCAGGAGACTGAAAAGATTTGACATGGGTCCTCAGATCCTAAAAAGGTTCTACAGCAGCACCATCGAGAGCATCCTGGTTGCATGACTGCCTGTATGGCAACTGCTCGGCCTCCGACCGCAAGGCACTACAGAGGGTAGTGCGTACGGCCCAGTACATCACTGGGGCCAAACTTCCTGCCGTCCAGGACCTCTATACCAAGTTGTGTCAAAGCAAGGCCCTAAAAATTATCAAAGACTCCAGCTACCCTAGTCATAGACTGTTCTCTCTGCTTCTGTTCTCTCTACCGGAGTGCCAAGTCTAGGTCCAAGAGGCTTATAAACAGCTTCTACCCCCAAGCCATAAGACTCCTGAACATCTAATCAAATGGCTACCCAGACTATTTGACCCCCCCATCCCCCTCCTCTTTTTTATACCGCTGCTACTCTCTGTTGTTGTCATCTATGCATAGTCACTTTAATAACTCTACCTACATGTACATATTACCTCGACTATCCGTTGCCCCCGCACATTGACTCTTTAGCGGTACCCCCCTAGTCTCGCTGTTGTTATTTCACTGCTGCTCTTGAATTACTTGTTACTTTTATTTCTTATTCGTATTTTTAATTTTTAAACTGCGTTGTTTGTTAGGGGCTCGTAAATAGGCATTTCACTGTAAGGTACAATTTGATTTGATTTGAGTGTCTAGAGGGTTTCTCTATTCCTATCAGCATATCACTATGAGACAGAGAGCCATACACCATCACTTCTCTCTCCTTGCCCAGCTCAATACACACTCCACTAGCCTCGCTTTTTACCCTGTTGCCTTTAGCCATTTATCCTGGGATGTGCACTCAACCACAGGAACAGATATTGGATGGAAAGACTTGTTATTCCGGACCATGTGTGTGTGTATGCACCGTACTGCATAGAAGTGTAACATTGGATACGATGTGGGGAGAAAAGCCTTCAGGCTATTCAGTATTCAATCCCCTCCCGCCGTACAATGTCGTAAATCACATAATTATCTTTGAGGTGTATAATCTTGGTTCTTTGAATTGCTACATAACTTCATCCTATTATCCCCCCACGTCGCTCATTACACAGCCACAGTGATTCTATATGAATTGAGAAAGCCATATAATGACACATTCACCTCAGCCTTGTTCTCATGCATAATGGTGGGCTGAGTAGGTGAGTTGTCTTGAGGGGGGTTGAGGTATTCCAGCCTTTTCAGGGGTAATTCCGACGCCGCTGAGGTAACCGGCCAGATCAGCAGAGCTAAAAAAAAAGTGCTGCTTCTCTTTCTTTGCTCTACCTTTCTTGCCGTTGGCACTTGATCCAACGCTCCCTCCCTTTCCCACATTCTCTCTCCCGGGCGCTCTCTATCCCCTTTCAAATCATAGATTTTTCAAAGGTTCTATGAAATATTTACGATGTGTGAGCAGAGTTCTTTCTCTGGGAATTTGGGGGGAGGGGGTCTTTTTGAAGGCTAGTGGTAAAAGGGAAGGGAGAGAGAGGGAATAGAGGGAGTGAGAGGGAGAGAGAGAGAGCAGTGGAGAGAGGGGAGAGAAAAAAAGAAAGAGCGAGATAAGAGCTATGGAAGCTCTCGTAGAATCGTGCCTGCAATACCAACTGTTCACTTTGAAACTACTGGGTATAAATAAATAAACATATCCACTGATAAAGATCGTTATTCACTGCTGTTGTACGGCTGCATTTCCCCTTAAAGCCTCTGATCCAATCGATTCCGAGGGGATTCCGACAGGCCTCAGTCTTTGAACCCGTACCCCTCGTGTTGTGTTTTTATCTTCCTCCTCCCCTCTAATTCCACATCTCTTTTGTATTTTGAAGGGTTGTTGTTTCAGATAACACTGTCTCTCGTACTTAGACGCTGTAACACGTTAAGCCTTGAGACTGTTACTCACACAGCAAATTCTCCAGTGTTAAATCAACACGAGCAGTGTTACATTTAACGCTGGTCCAGTGTCTATATGGGTCCACACTTTTCAGTGTTAAATGAACACACTGCTAAGTGTAAAGCCTTATTTGCATATTTCCCTGAGTGCCTTATCTTTTGAGTGAATTGTAGAGTTACCACCTATGACTGTTTTTGTTAGTGACAGAGAGATGGTTGTTGGTGCATTCATCCATTTTTAGTCCTATGTGGTGATGGAGGAAACACAGCTTCCTGAAGCATTTCAGGAAGCATTTCCAGCCAATTGTGTCAAAAATAGGTTAATTACTCGAGGCTTTGATCAACACAGTGTACACTAGAGGTTCCTGCTGGTCAAAATCCTTTAGAACAGCCACATTATTATAGATGAGGTCGACACGCCGTAGCAAGTTTGCAGCGTAGCCTTTTGTCTTCTACCAGAACCAATACCAAACCAATCAGGTGGTTGTTTGACAAAACAAAGCTTCGGATGTCATTGATCACGTGCTTATGATAAAGCGATACAGGTATCGGCACACTGCTTTGAAGTACACTGCTTAGCGAATTTGACACGTGCCTCAGAGCTCCGGTATCAAATGTAACATCACTAGTCCTTCACCAAGTGAAAAAGTAAGGAAATATGTTACCAATTAGATTAAACACAATTACAACAAGTCTTTAATAATGCCTTATTTTGATGGCCTAGTTTTAACCTAATACAGTGGCCTGAAATTCATAGTTTTCAGGCCTGCAAGTCACATAAAGATGGCTTGCAAAGTTATATAATTCCAGTTGGAATCTAGCCACAGTGGGGATATTCAACATTTAGAAATTGTTTTCACCTGCATTCAGAATGAATGCCGGGTTGGAAAATTAAGAAATAAGACTATCTAAACCATTTAAACTGGAACAACCATTTCAGTAATGGGTGCAATAAGTCTAAGAAAAATATTGGATTAGTTTAGAAAAACTATTATTTATGTTTGAGTAGCATAATATTAATGAATCAATCAATGTACATGCAAAAACAAAGATATTGAAACTAACAATTCAAAAAAATCTACCTGCAATAGAGCATGCTGGGAAATAAGTTAATGATGGACGTGGTTTTAATTTTATACTAGTTATAAACACCAACACTGGGGATATTGTAGACCAATGAGTGTTAATGTAAAACATACATAGTTAATTTAACACCTGAACCAAAACTAGAAATGTTGCACTGAAAAATTAACATCAGGTAACACTGGCCAATTTTCTCTGTAGTGAATCACAGAAGTGCTTGTGAATGCTAGAGATTCAAATGAGTTTTTGTGTTATGTGAACAGGCATGTCACTGAGACAGCAGTATAGTATGTTGGTTCAAGTATTTGGGGGCATGCTACTATTAGCCTTCTGAACATGGGTGATCAGGTTCGCATTGAAATGATCAAACACCTTCCCCTACTGACTTCTAACGTGTGTCCTTTACACTGGGATTTTAAAATTTGGTTTATTAATTGAATACTAAATCTGATCGTTCTTCCTTCTTTCTGTCCTCAGGTGGGCGGGACCATGTACAACACGGGTCGCCACGTCTCACTGCGAATGGACAAGGAGCATCTTGTGAATATCTCTGGTGGACCAATGACGTACAGCCATCGCCTGGAGGAGATCCGGCTGCACTTCGGCAGCGAGGACGGACAGGGCTCTGAACACCTTCTCAACGGACAGGCCTTCTCAGGAGAGGTACAAGGGCAAGGGAGAGTTTAGTCTAGCGGTAATGCTCCTGACTATGGGTCATATACGCCCTGTTGGCGGCAAGGGTTTAAGCCCTGGCTCGGCCAACTGCCTATGCCCTTAAAGTAACTGTCCAGTGAACATCTCTCTTTTAAAAGTTCATATTCTGTTAACTACTACCCAAATAATGTTGTTGACTTGTCCAATACTTGTATCGGTGACCAAAGCATAAAGAGACAAAACACCCAACCTCAAACTTCTATCTCAAACAGACTGTTTCAAAAAGGTTTGCTATTTCCTCATAGAACATGATGTCATGTTGGCTCATTGGCTGAGATGGCCAATCAGCAGTCTACTTGCGTGAATAGGTTTAATGACCTGTATACGCACACACAATTCCGATGTTGGGATAGGCTCACACCATTCCAACACAGAAAAGCTTATTTTTAACATACTGAATTAACATTTTTTTGGAAGGAAAACTATTTCCCTCATATTGTAATTAATTATTGTATTATTTGAATTATTTCTTTTATAAAAATCTGGAAAAACACTGGACAGTTACTTTAAATCCTTTCTGTTCACCTCTCTCTATCGATCTCCCAATCTGTATCTTCATTTGTCCTATCATAAAAACAATACAAATACGTAAGGGGATCGGATCTCCCTTAAAAAATAAAGAACCAGTATCAGTAGAATTTGAAAAACATTATTGTCATCCAGCATGTTCGGTAGGATTTAGACGAGATCCAGCAGAAAAAAAGCTATCTTAATTAGCGGGGTGTTGTGAAGAGGCTTCCAATCAGCTCCTGTATACTTGATCATTTTACTAAGTTCTGAGTCACGCACACCAGCCATAATAACAATAACCAATTTGTGGGCTAACAGAATAATTGTAGGTATGACAGGCAAATTCATTCTAATTAATTATTATCATTTATTCTCCCACGGAGGCTGGCGAGACGATATTCAAATCCTAATAAAAACAAGTGTTTAGCATACGCTGGGGCTCGGAGGGATGTGACCCGTGTAGGGGGAGGTTGGCCTCGCGCTCTGCTCACTGTTTACCGTGTTGGTGTTGCCTCGTCGCGGCGCCAGCGTTATCACACCTCCAACGGGTTTGTTTTGATTTCATCTGTTGCTACAGAACAGAAGAAAAGAAAGTGAGCAGTAGTTACTGGCTGCTCTTTGTTTGGTCAGCGTTGTGTTGAGATTTCTGGAGTGCAGGCAAGAGAGAGGGCTCTGGAGAAATCTGGAATGGAGCGTTGGATAGCTGGGCGTTGTGATCTGAAAAAGCTATGTTCTCTTACTGAAGTGATGTATCTACACATGCAGCAAGGGGAGCAAGAAAGGAAATGGTGTGTGGTTTAACTGTAACTGGCTTCAGTGTTATCCTGTCAATTGAAACTATTCTTAACATACTGTAGGATTGAGTTAGTGTACATGTGTAACATTCTCCAAATTAAACCTCAAAGCCAGAGAGAGAGAGATAGAAGAGGAGGGAGGAGAGGAGAGGAAAGGTAGGTTGCACACAGACTCCCAAATCTTGCTCTTTCTGACATGTGTTCCTCGCTTGCTTAAATAATTGCCATCCAAAAAGACACCTGTTACACCACCACCCACCACATACCCCCACTTCCCATCCGCCCATCCCTTCTGGAATCAAAGCCATGACTTAAAGCTCCAGCAGCAGGCTTCAAAAAAGAAATGGAGAAATTGTTATTTCGCCTACAAATGAGCAGTGGCTGTGCATGCGTCCTTGAAATGAGAACAAAGAGGGAAAATAATCAAGCTTGAAAAGCAAAACATCCATCTGAAATACCAGCCCGTGGGAGAGAGGTGGGAAAGGTGGATACATGGTGAGCTTCATTGTATTTAAAGGCATTAACACTCCAAAGTTATGGTTTTACAACTCCATCTGTATTATATAACCCATCCACCTTTCTTTCTCACATTTGTTTCCGGCTTGCAGAAAATGGTGTACGTTTGACTGGTGTTGATTGTTATAGGTCTATCATTCTCAGCTACTATCTGTAAAAAGCACCCCTGCATCTCTGGGCTAGGCTAATATTATGCACAGTATATGTTGTAGGGCTGGGAATTGCAAGGGACCTCACAATACGATATTATCACGATACTTAGGTGCCAATATGATATGTATTGGCCAATGTGCAATCACTGGAGAATAAACTGGATGATCTCTGTTTGAGACTATCCTACCAACGGGACATTAAAGTATGTAATATCTTATTTTTTACCGAGTCGTGGCTGAATGACGACACGGATAATATACATTTGGCTGGGTTTTCCGTGCATCGACAGGACAGAACAGCTACGTCTGGTAGGATGAGTGGTGGGAGTGTGTGTCTATTTGTCAATAACAGCAGCTGCACAATGTCTAATATGAAGGAAGTCTCAAGGTATTGCTCGCCTGAGGTAGAGTACCTCATGATAAACTGTAGACCTCACTATCTACCAAGAGCGTTTTCATCTATATTTTTCATAACCGTCTATTTACCACCAAAACCCGATGCTGGCACTAAGACCGCACTCAAAGAGCTGTATAAGGCCATAAGCAAACAAGAAAATGCTCATCCAGAGCGGTGCCCCTAGTTGCCAAGGACTTTAATGCAGGCAAATTTAAATCCGTTTTACCTCATTTCTACCAGCATGTGCAACCAGAGAGAAAATACTCTAGACCATCTTTACTCCACGCACAGAGACGCACACAAAGCTCTCCCTCACCCTCCATTTGACATAATTCTAGCCTCTTGATTCCGGCTTACAAGCAAAAACTAAAGCAGGCAGTACCAGTGACTCGCTCAATACGGAAATGGTCAGATGATGCAGATGCTACGCTACAGGACTGTTTTTATAGCACAGACTTGAATATATTCCGGGATTCATCCAATGGCATTGAGGAGTACACCACCTCAGTCACCGGTTTCATCAATAAGTGCATCGACAACATCGTCCCCACGGTGACCGTATGTACATTTCCCAACCAGAAGCCATGGATTACCAGCAACATCTGCCACAAGCTAAAGGCTAGAGCTTTTCAAGGAGCGGGACACTCCTTGAAAGCGGACGCTTCTAAGAAATCCCGAAATGTCCTCAGACAAACCATCAAACAGGCAAAGCGTCAATATAGAACTAAGATTGAATCCTACAACACCGGCTCTGACGCTCGTCAGATGTGGCAGGACTACAAAGGGAAACCCAGCCGCGAGCTTCCCTGTGACGCGAGCCTATCAGACGAGCTAAATGCCTTTTACGCAACACTGAAGCATGCATGATAGCACCAGCTGTTCGGGACAACTGTGTGATCACGTTCTCCATTGCCGATGTGAGCAAAACTTTTAAACAGGTCAACAATCACATTCAAGGCCACGGGGCTAGGCGTATTACCAGGACGTGTACTCAGAGCATGCGCGGACCAACTGGCAAGTGTCTTCACTGACATTTTCAACCTCTCCCTGAATCTGTAATACCCACGTTTCAAACAGACCACCATAGTCCCTGTGCCCAAGATAGTGAAGGTAACCTGCCTAAATGACAGCCCGTAGCACTCACGTCGGTAGTGTGGAGTGCTTTGAAAGGCTGGTCATGGCTCACATTATCACCATCATCCCGGAAACCCTAGACCCACTCCAATTCGCATACCGCCCCAACAGATCCACAGATGACGCAATCTCAATCTCATTCCACACTGCCCTTTCCCACCTGGACAAAAGGAACACCTATGCGAGAATGCTGTTCATTGACTACAGCTCAGCGTGCAACACCATAATGCCCACAAAGCTCATCACTAGCTAAATACCCTGGTACTAAACACCTCCCTCTGAAACTGGATACTGAAACTCCCTGTTCACCCATGACTGTGTAGCCAAGCATGACTCCAACACCATCATTAAGTTTGCTGACACAACGGTGGTAGGCCTGATCACCGACAACGATGAGACAGCCTATAGGGAGGTGGTCAGAGACCTGGCAGTGTGGTCTCAGGGACAACAACCTCTCCCTCAACGTGAGCAAGACAAAAGAGCTGATCATGGACTACAGGAAAAGGAGGGCCGAACATGGCCCCATTCACATTGACGGGCTGTAGTGGAGTTGGTCGAGAGTGTCCACATCACCAATAAACTATCATGGTCCAAACACACCATGACAGTCGTGAAGAGGGCATGACACCTTTTCCCCCTCAGGAGAATGAAAAGATTTGGCATGGGTCGCCAGATCCTCAAAAGGTCTACAGCTGCACCATCGAGAGTATCCTGACCGGTTGCATCACCACCTGGTATGGCAACTGCTCGACATCTGACCGTAAGGTGCTAGAGAGGGTAGTGCGTACGTCCTAGTACATCACTGGGGCCAAGCTTCCTGCCATCCCGGACCTAAATACTAGGCGGTGTCAAAGGAAGGCCCAAAAAAAGTCACAGACGGTTCTCTCTGGGACCACACGGCAACTGATACCAGAGCGCCAAGTCTAGGTCCAAAAGGCTCCTCAACAGCTTCTATCCCCAAGCCATAAGACTGCTGAACAATTAATCAAATGTTCACCCAGACTATTTCAATTGAGACCACCTCCCCCTTGTTTTCATACTGCTGCTACTCCCTGTTTATTATATATGCATAGTCACTTTACCCCTACCTACATGTACAAATTACCTCGACCAACCTGTACCCCTGCACGTTGACTTGGTACCGGTACCCCCTGTATATAGCCCTGTTATTGTTATTTTTGTGTTACTTTTTATTTTTTACTTTAGTATATTTAGTAAGTGTTTTCTTCACTCTATTTCTTGAACTGAATTGTTGGTTAAGGGCTCGTAAAGTCAGCTTTTCACGGTAAGGTTTGCACCTGTTGTATTCGGCGCATGTGACAAATAAAATGTGATTTGATTTATTGCGACTCTCGCGATTTTATAGGTACAGCGATTTTATTGCGATTTGATGTTCCAAACATATTGTGCACTCACTTTTTAAAAAGGAGATATCGGTACCCTTTTTTTTAAATTACATGTTTTATCATTACTTGGAGTCAAAGTATCAATACAATATTGCGATATGTAACTGTATTTAACTTGTTTGCTTTTATGGCCTTATACAATGAGTGTGGTCTTAGTGCCAGCATCGATTTGTGATGGGAAATAGGCGGCTACGAATAATATAGATGAGAACTCTCTTGGTAGATAGTGTGGTACACAGCTTATTGAAGTATTCTACCTCAGGCGAGCAATACCTTGAGAGTTCTTTAATATTAGACATTGCGCACCAGCAGTTATTGAAAAATAGACACGCACACCCTTCCCTCGTCTTACCAGACGTAGCTGCTCTGTCCTGACGATACACGGAGAAGCCAGCCAGCTCTATATTATACGTGTCGTCGTTCAGCCAAGTCTTGGTGAAACATAAGATGTTACAGTTTTTAATGTCCTGTTGGTTGGATTGTCTTAATCGTAGATCGTCCAGTTTATTTTCCAATGATTGCATGTTGGCCAATAATACAGAGTGGTGGTTTATCTACTCGTCGGCACATTTTTACAAGGCACCCCGCACTCCTCCACATTTTTCTCTGTCTTTTCTTCACGTTGATGACGGGGATTTGGGCCTTGTCTCGACAAAGCAGTTTATCCTTTGCATCTGACTTATTAAAGAAAAAATCTTTGTCCAGTTCGAGGTGAGTAATCTCTGTTCTGATGCCCAGAAGCTCATTTTGGTCATAAGAGACAGTAGCAGCAACATTATGTACAAAACGAGTTACAAACAATGCGAAAAAATCTAACAAAATAGTTGTTGTTTAGGAGCCCGTAAAACGGCAGCCATCCACTCCGGTGCCATTATATAAGCCAAGTCTAGGACCAAAAGGCTCATCAACAGCTTCTACCGCCAAGGCATAAGACTGTTGAACAATTCATCAAATGGCTACCCGGACTATTTACATTGACCCTGTCCCCCCTTAGTTTTTACACTGCTGCTACTCGCTGTTTATTATCTATGCATAGTCACTTTACAAATTACCTCGACTAACCTGTACGAGTCAATATGTATATAGCCTTGTTATTGTTAAGTAAATATCTTGTGATTTTATTAAATGTTTTACTTTAGTTTATTAAGTAAATATTTTCTAAACTCTATTTCTTGAGCTGCATTGTTGGTTAAGGACTTGTAAGTAAGCATTTCACAGTAAGGTCTACACATGTTGTATTCGGCGCATGTGAGAAATACAATTTTATTTTATTCTATTGTATTTTATACAAATGTTCCCCCATCACTAATGTGCTGTGCTGGTCTGCTTTGTTCCCCTACCTAGAGCGCCTTCACAGTCAATCTGAAAATTAAACACCTTGGACTTAATACGTGCTAAGATATTCCATATATTATTCTTAGACAAATCGGATTTATTGCGTTTCTCTGTAAGCCCTCACCCTTTGGTTTCCACCTCACATGCAAGGTGTTGGTTGGGAGACCTATAATCTGTAAGGTGATGTGAATCAGCCTGACACTAAGTATGGACAGTGTAAAATCTAGCGGATAGGCGAAAGCTGTATGTGGGTGGATCAATTTTCATGTAATCTGAGTGAAAAAGTATACATTTTTAAGAAAATGAACAAGCTACATTTTGAGCATTCTTAACACTCAACTCAATTTTGAGTCAATTTTGATCGCAATTTAGGGGACATAATGAGAACGTTTAGGAAAAAAAATCCACTTTTGGTGTTGATTTGAGTGCTGTTCTTTAAATACTTTTTCTTCTTTTGCTAATTATCGTTGATCACAGAATAACACATTTGCTGCTGCAGTGCAGCTCACTGGTCTAGAACTCAAGTACATTTCCTCATTAAAACCACATTAAGTATTTTGAGCAACACAGAAAGCAAAACTTGTATACGTGGATAAAAACTAAATCTGGAAAATGTGATTTAAAAATGTTTTTAAATGAAAGACCGAGCGCACTCCTTTCCGTCATGTGCATTCTAACTGTTCCAGAGGTTGAGAATGGTAACTTTCCTTTTTCCTCCATTTGAATCTCAGAGTTACTTCTCAGCTGGAGAATGTTTATTGGTTTATTTTCAAACACCTCTGGAGAGTGAGAGTGAGAGAGAGAGAGAGAGAGAGAGAGAGAGAGAGAGAGAGAGAGAGAGAGAGAGAGAGAGAGAGAGAGAGAGAGAGCTGCCCTCACTGGCTCTGTGGTAGTGATCATGGGCTGATTGCCCTGTACTGTGCTGTGCCACACTGAGCTTGTCTGTGTGTTAGCTTTATGAGACTACAACGAGGGAGGAGAATCAGTTCCATCCCAGCGCCTTTCACTCTCTCTGTTAGCACTGTCCACCTCTCTTCCGCTATCGACTTGCTGTCTTCATATTTCCCCAAACCCAGGCCTAGTCCAGCCATCACGCCATAAAGAACCTTCCAGAGCCCCAATCCAGAGCAACACTGTCTGGGCACGCAACCCTGACATCTCTTTCTCCATCGTTTTCTCTTGTCACTCTTTCACATACATACACTCTTATTTCTTTCTCTCTCTCTCTCTTGGTCTCTATCTCTTGTTCTCTTTCTTTCTCTCCATCCACTGTCTCTTTCTCTCTCCTCTCGGCCCTGAGAGAGTCTCTCTGGCTCTCATGATAACAGTCAGAACACCTGGGGTTAGAGTGGGAAACTAATGGCTGATGGCAGGAACTTCACCATTTGCTATTTCTTTGTGGTCATGCATGCCTGTTTGTGTGTGTAAGGTCATGGTTATTATTTTACTCTTTTACCCCGTCCTTTGTCTGTTTCTCTCCCCTTTCACTCTTTTGTCATTACTACTTTCCCAGCCCTTCAGTATGTCTGTGTGTTGCTCTTGGCAGTGTCTGTGATGTAACTCCTCTACAGCTCACCCAGGCCTTCACCTCTCGCAAACTAAACTTTCTACCAATCTCCTGCTGGGGGAGTTGGGGAGCCTGGCTGCCTGCCTTCTCTCTCTCTCTCTCTCTCTCTCTCTCTCTCTCTCTCTCTCTCTCTCTCTCTCTCTCTCTCTCTCTCTCTCTCTCTCTCATCAAATCAGCATGGCTCCTAATCACTTCCCATCACCTTGATTATTTTTAGAGTTGAACTGTCGCTCTGCTGCTCCCCGTTAGAGTTCTGCTTAATTACTATCCTCCGACAATTTGTTTATTTATATTGCTGCCTGCCACCATGCCAGGGAAGGGGGAAAGGGGAGGGAGAGGGAGAGGGGGAAAGATCTGGAAAAATGTCAACTTCTTAGTTATTTGTAATCAGACCAGGCTTGATTAATTTGTAGTTGACATAATATAAATATTAAATTCAAATAAAGATAATATGATGTCCTCATATCCCATGCTGTATTCAAACATGTATCGGACTACCCCATAAGTAGCCTACTATGGAAGTAAGATGGAAGGGGGCTGAAACATATGAGAAATTATTATATTAGAAAAGGGTATTGTTGTCATTATTGTTTAGCTTATCATTCAAACTGAATTCTTCTTGAGTCATAGACATATATGTGATGAAAGAAACAACCACTAAACTGTTTTATAGGCTATAAATGCCACACGACTGGAGACTCAGACAACAACCAAACACGGACTCAAGGTCCAGCAACAATACCTCTAACTCAAGAAAGACTGAGGAGAGGTCAGGGAGAATGTATGGTGTAGAATAAACTTCTGAATACACTTTGTTTATCCGCAAGCACACTGCATTTTTCCCACTTCGTGCGAGATTCAAGAGAAGTAGAAAATATGTAGAAAATATGTGAAATAACAAGTATTGAGTGAGAACTTTCTCAGCAGTTCCTTTGGGTGTCAGAGACATTTGGTGAAAGACAGTGTGGGCTTCTCTTTGAATAGTTGTTATTGTATAGGTCACAAGTCGAGCTAGCTATGCATAGACAAAGCCCACATAAACACATCATTAAGAACCTGCAGAACCATAAAGGTGTGGGTAGAACTTTACTGACACCCTCCTCGACACGACTTCAAGAGGCTGACAAAAGCAGAAGATACGAACAGTGGAAGCCAACCAACCCTGGTCTCTGAAGAGTTTTGTAGGTGTGAAGTGCGTTTTGTTTAAGACATAACTCATTCGTCTTTGCTCAGCACAACTTTATTGTGTGGAAAAAGCTACGTTAGAGCTGGGCTTGAACAGAAGCCTCTACACTGGAGCGCCTCAAGACCAGACCTGATGACCATTAATACAGTCTATATGTGTGAGGCCACTTGAGAGAGATGTTTTCCTGACATTTTCTTAACATCCTGACTTGTTTTTTTTTTCATCTCCAGGTTCAACTTATACACTACAACCACGAGCTGTATACAAACTACACAGAGGCAGCCAAGAGCCCCAACGGACTGGTCATAGTGTCTATATTTATGAAGGTGAGTATGACATCACAACTTTGACCTCACGATGGGCCTCAATGTATCAATTGTGAGAATCTTGAATGTGTATGTAAAGTCTTCTTCATATGAACGTGTGAAAAGACAAATAGAGACTATCATGCAGCAAAGATAATTATTTTTCAAAGAAACTACAGTGTGATTTAACCGAGGACATCCATTCGAGTTGTGAATAGGCTCCTGTGGATTTACCTGCGGGCTAATTAACTTGGCAGAGTGTCACGTTGCATCAGTTCCAGATTCACAGTGTAATTATCCCTCAGTTATGGGCAAAAGATAGATCTTGTTACAAATACAAAATACCAAACATAGACCAATGTATCAAAATCAAATACAAGATCCTTTTGCAAAGTATTGTATCTAGATAAATGCAGCTATTTTAGGTATACATTTGCAAGTAGACTGTAACAGAAAAATGTGTTGCTATGACTTTCTATGACTGGTAGCTTAGCAGATAGAGTAGGGAACTATAGAACATTCTGGGTCGTGAGGGAATGAGGTCCAATCCTGTTGAAGACACACTATTTTGACAATTGTTTTATGTGAAACCACCCTTTCTGCAGCACTGTTGTTCAAACAATGTGTTTTATTTAGTATAGTATAAGTTTCTGTCATAAGCATCCTAAATAATGTAATAGATTCCATTTTTGAAGAATAGTTTTAACTTGAAAGCAAAAAAGGGAAGAATGATGTGCATTGTGAACCGATAATGAAGCTTTGAATAATGAACCGTTTTCTGCACTATTTGGTGAAAGCGTCAGTTTCCCAACACTAGTGTTTATTAGTTAAGTTGAACCAGTTGTCCTAGCTCTGGAATGGTTGGAGGTCCGCGAGGAGCAAATTGAGAACTACTAACTTAATCAACCGTTCTCAGTTAACGTGATTTTTTTCACAAAACACAGTCACTGGCCACAGAGATATACATCATGCATAACACAACAGATTAGATCAACTGGAATGGCAATCTCACTCACAGTTGCACAAAAAGATCTGTGACCAAACCACGAGCCAAAATATTTGAGTGAGCCACATGTGTAGTGGTAGAATTTATGATTTGAGCAGTCACCAAATGTAATTACATTTTTCATGTACACACCCACACACACTCCCACCACTATAACAGACAGAGAGGTACGTAATCCGGAAATCAATCAACACTTCACCCTCTCATCCACTCCAGTTCTTCTCAGTCTGGCCCTCCCTGGTAATGACGCCAAACTCCAGCCATATTAAAGTAGCTTGTCTAACTAAGGCTCTCGGACGAGTCCTGTTTCATTGTTATAGCCGCTGAAGAGATGGGAAGTGAGGGTGTCCTTCAGTATCGCAAGGAACCAATTTCTGGTTTCCAGGGGACCATTCACACCTGTGCACACACCGTGTTACCCTTTCAGGGACTCAGACTGCCAGTAAGGGTTTCCTTCGGTCGTCAGTGTCCTGAGCCGCCATTAGAAATTACAATTGGGGACTGTAATTGTGTGGGATCACCTGTGGAAACAGACTCCCAATGGAGGAGGACATAGTGAAGCTGTGGAGATAGACACTAAATGGAGTTTGAGTCACCTTCAGCATGGGCCATATCTACCTGGCAAAGTTTTGTCAACTGTAATAGACTATCTAGGTTGTGACGGTGTTGAATTGACGTAAAGCCATATTGTTTTACTTTTACTTCACACATTAGAGAGTACTCTCTAGTTACATCCTGCAGAATACCCCATAGGTGCTTTCTCCAAAAAATATGTTCCGAGAGAGAGAGAGAGAGGCTGCACGCCTCCAGAGTAGGTCAAAAAAAAGAAGTCATTTGCAATGTTGCGACGGGGGACATTCATTTATTTTTCATCACTTTGCCACCAAGACATCTTGACAATTGGAATTGTGAGGAGGAGTGCATATGGAGGACGGGCTAGGATGCTGGGGCTGGGGACGAAGAGGGCTCATCTTTAACTGAGAAGTGTGTTCCAAGCTGACTGTGGACACCTGAGTGTTTAGACTGCAGTTAGGGCCCTACAGGACAGCTAAAAGCAGCGCAGGCCCAGCTAGCACATAAAGTTCTGAGAACTATATTTTACCTAGAGCCTGGTGAGAGAGAGAACATGTGTTCAGAGAACATTAAGAAATAGTGTTCATTTGTTGGAATTTCAGTACTTCAGCATAACGTTTTATGCAGGTTTCTTCATGGTTCTATGTAAAGTCATGTTCTCAGAACATTAAGCAAACACAAGAAGACATAAGTAACTAGGGCTGTAACCATACACGTCATCATACCAAACCGTTCGGTACGGGGACTTCGGTTCGAACTGTGAACCAGAATGAATACATCATAAAAAAAATAAACACTAAGCAGCCTACGCTGCATTGTATGCCATTGCCTTATGAGTAGATCTGAGCTGAAAAAACACTGGGCTATTCCATTAAAACTACTACAGCCTATGCACATGTTGCAATCAAAATTTGAATCTTAAATGCCCCTTTTGACCCTTTTGTGAGGATCAGCAGGGAAGAGTAGATGGCAAGGGGTGGGATCGATAAAACAGATTTGGAGGATCCTACATTATCGTTTAAATCTCCAGTTTGGGATCATTTTGGATTCACAGTCGATTACAACGAGTCGATTAGACTTGTGGATAAAAAGTTTATAGTATGTTCTCCACTGCTCAGTGAAAATAGCATATGCTGAGTGGCGCATGTAGCTTGTTGTTGATGTCGGCCAATCACAAGTCATCAAAGCACCACTACAGTTATAAAGCCTCTGTGTGTGGCAAAGCAAGTTAGGAGATTATCTCATCAATGGAAGATGGATGTAACCACGCCCGCCCAGGACCTCTACATCCTGCTTCTTCACCTGCAGGATCGTCTGAGATGGGGTGGAGGGGTGCTGAGGAGTATTTCTGTCTGTAATAATAAATCAAATAAAATCATTCTGATTGGCTGGGCCTGGCTGTCAAGTGGGTGGGCCTATGCCCTCCCAGGCCCACCCATGGCTGCACCCCTGCCCAGTCGTGAAAGCCATAGATTAGGGCCTAATGAATTTATTTAAATTGACTGATTTCCTTATATGAACTGTAAATCAATAAAATCTTTCAACTTGTTGCATTCATATTTTTGTTCAGTATAGGTAACATCTTGCTATCATGGAAAAGATAATACCTGTCTATTTGTGGAAAAATCACCCTGATTAACTCTTTAGTCGTATCCCAGTTTACCTCTTTGCTTATGGCCCTTCCTACACCTAACAATTTGATTTTTAAATTAAAAGAGCAAAAATTATTCAATTTTATTTTGAACACCAAGTCAGACAAAATTAAACGGGCCTATTTATATAATAATTAAGAATTCGGAATACAGAACTGATAAGATATTAAATCAATCGACTCACTAAAGGCTTCAGTCATTCAAAGCTATACTTAAATCTGAACTGGTTCTCTAGCAGAATAGTAAGAATGGCTTACCAGTGTTCAAGAATGGCCCTTTTCCCTTTATCCAGATTACAACCTCTCACTTTCGGTTATTTGAAAGTGTAATGTTTTCCAAAATAGTGCTTTTTTTAAACAAGCCATAGAAATTTAGTTGCAATTGCAGTTTAATCCACCAGAAAAGACAGAACAAATATTACAACAAATATTAAAATATACTTATTTTTGTAATCTTTGTAAATTATATGATAAAAAGGACTAGTGGAGTTGTGTCACAATGAGGCTAACAAAAATAAATAGAAATGTCTGCGCCATCCAAAATGAAAACCAACTAATTGCAGCATTTCCGCAAATATGGAAGAGGCAAGTGGAAGGGGGGAAAAGTAAGGAATTTATCTGTCGGCTCTGCATTAAAGACCAAAATTGGTTGAAGAAAATTGTGAAAAAAATCAAGTATACCAGTTTCATTTAAGGACCAAAAAAATGACAGCTGTGCCATACAGATTGCAAAATAGTTGAGAAGAGATTTTCAATGTTCCAGTTCCATGGCATATGTTTATGTGCCATGGTTTACTGATACAAAAAAATGACGCCGGATTCAAAACATTTAGTTTTTTTTATTTAAACTATTATACAATATTCTTGCAACCAATATAATGTATATAATGTAAATACTTGTAGAACAAGTATTTGATACACTGCTGATTTTGCAGTTTTTCCGACTTACAAAGCATGTAGAGGTCTGTAATTTTTATCATAGGTACACTTCAACTGTGAGAGACGGAATCTAAAACAAAAATCCAGAAAATCACATTGTATGATTTTTAAGTAATTATTTTGCATTTTATTGCATGACTTAACTATTTGAAACATCAGAAAAGCAGAACTTAATATTTGGTACAGAAACCTTTGTTTGCAATTACAGAGATCATACGTTTCCTGTAGTTCTTGACCAGGTTTGCACACACTGCAGCAGGGATTTTGTCCCACTCCTCCATACAGACCTTCTCCAGATCCTTCAGGTTTCGGGGCTGTCGGTGGGCAATACAGACTTTCAGCTCCCTCCACAAAGATTTTCTATTGGGTTCAGGTCTGGAGACTGGCTAGGCCACTCCAGGACCTTGAGATGCTTCTTACGGAGCCACTCCTTCGTTGCCCTGGCTGTGTGTTTCGGGTCGTTGTCATGCTGGAAGACCCAGCCATGACCCATCTTCAATGCTCTTACTGAGGGAAGGAGGTTGTTGGCCAAGATCTCACAATACATGGCCCCATCCATCCTCCCCTCAATACGGTGCAGTCGTTCTGTCCCCTTTGCAGAAAAGCATCCCCAAAGAATGATGTTTCCACCTCCATGCTTCACAGTTGGGATGGTGTTCTTGGGGTTGTACTCATCCTTCTTCCTCCTCCAAACACAGCGAGTGGAGTTTAGACCAAAAAGCTATATTTTTGTCTCATCAGACCACATGACCTTCTCCCATTCCTCCTCTGGATCATCCAGATGGTCATTGGCAAACTTCAGATGGGCCTGGACATGCACTGGCTTGAGCAGGGGGACCTTTTGTGAGCTGCAGGATTTTAATCCATGGCGGTGTAGTGTGTTACTAATGGTTTTCTTTGAGACTGTGGTCCCCGCTCTCTTCAGGTCATTGACCAGGTCCTGCCGTGTAGTTCTGGGCTGATCCCTCACCTTCCTCATGATCATTGATGCCCCACGAGGTGAGATCTTGCATGGAGCCCCAGACCGAGGGTGATTGACCGTCATCTTGAACTTCTTCCATTTTCTTCCATTGCGCCAACAGTTGTTGCCTTCTCACCAAGCTGCTTGCCTATTATCCTGTAGCCCATCCCAGCCTTGTGCAGGTCTAAAATTTTAACCCTGATGTCCTTACACAGCTTTCTGGTCTTGGCCATTGTGGAGAGGTTGGAGTCTGTTTGATTGAGTGTGTGGACAGGTGTCTTTTATACAGGTAACGAGTTCAAACAGGTGCAGTTAATACAGGTAATGAGTGGAGAACAGGAGGGCTTCTTAAAGAAAAACTAACAGGTCTGTGAGAGCCATAATTCTTACTGGTTGATAGATGATCAAATACTTATGTAATGCAATATAATGCAAATGAATTACTTAAAAATCATACAATGTGATTTTCTGGATTTTTGTTTTATGTTCCTTCTTTCACAGTTGAAGTGTACCTATGATAAACAAATTACAGACCTCTACATGCTTTGTAAGTAGGAAAAACTGCAAAATCAGCAGTGTATCAAATACTTGTTCTCCTCACTGTATATGGGAAGTACAACCATCCCAGCTCTACACATTGTGCTGCGAAGAGACAGAATCCGTAGATAATTCATTTTTGGTACTGTCCATATGTATCTTGTATTTGGTCTCAGGTTCAGGAATGGCTGGAATTGCAACAATGTTCAGGAATTGCAACATTTACCAGGAGTTAACTCTGCAAATAGCACTACTGGGCATAGTCTGAAAAGTCATAGTCAATCGATCAATAATATAATATTACTCTTAGCAAAAATGCTTCTTTAAATTTCAATCTGTAGAAATTATGAGAATAGAAAGTTTCAAAACTTTTGTGAAACAGCACAGTTGAAAATAGAAAGCAAAACTGGATGGTGTTCTGAGATAGATGAGAGCGGTTGAGTGGAGCTGAAGGATGGGACTAAAAACAAACAAAAGATAACTATTGTAACTGTCCATAAAATGTATATAGTATGTATGAGCTGGAAGTCTAAGCCTAAGTGTTGTTGCCCATTACTTTACTCCAATTAGGGGAGGAGAGTTAGGATTAGGGAAAAATAGAGTAAAAATATATACAATATACAGTATACAGTACCAGTCAAAGGTTTGGGCATGCCTACTCATTCAAGGGTGTGCAAAGCTGTCATCAAGGCAAAGGGTGGCTACTCTGAAGAATCTCAAATATAAAATGTATTTGGATTTGTTTAACACTTTTTTGGTTACTACATAATTCCATATGTGTTTTTTCATAGTGTTGATGTCTTCACTATTATTCTACAATGTAGAAAACAAAGACCCTGGAATGAGTAGGTGTGTCCAAACTTTTGAATGGTACTGTATATTATATATATATTGTATATATATACACACATACATACACACACATATATATGGGGGATTGGAACTGATGCAGACAATTACATTGATAGAAGCCACAATTTATTTGCAATATTAAAGCTGATCCACTCCCTAAAAAAATAAAGCTAAGTAAAGGTGTTGACCCTCCACATCTATCAACACAACTTGAGCACTGGCCTAGCCACTCTTAAATATCACCTGGGCAAGCGCAAGTGAAACGCCTTCCGACTAACGAGATGGACAAGCCAGCACAGGTGTAACACATACTAACTAACAAGGTGACACCAATCGGTGCGCCCAACCTGCTAAAGTGATATACAGTACGTGCTAAAGTCAAACCTTAAAAAATAAATGGAAAAACCGAAGCCTGTAACAGTGACTCTCTTCTATTGTATTCCAGATTGCGGAGACTTCAAATGCGTTCCTGAATCGAATGTTGAACAGGGACACCATCACAAGAATAACATATAAAAGTAAGTAGAATTACACATGTAGACTATAACGGAAAACACATTGGAAAGTCAAAGAGTAGCTACAGAATCTGCAGTAGGCAGGTCCTTCCTCCAAAAGGCTACCAGGCAGAGGCAACCAGGGCTGCTGGATAGCCATATTGGAAATGGCTGCTGAGATCATCTGGGGCAACGGTTGAAAAGAGAGGCCTATAATTGGATTAATGGGATTGAGAAGAGACTGAATAAACACAGTGACCCCCAGTGGATTGGAGGTCTCAGAAGCTGTCATAAACTCACACACACACGTGCATGCACACACACACACACACACACACACACACACACACACACACAGATATATATATATATATATATATATATATATATATATATATATATATATATATATATATATCAACCTCAGGAGTCCTCCGGCATACCCTTCTCTAAGCCTGCAGCTCTGCTTGCCCAGGCCATGTAATTTTCAAATCCCTCTCCACGCACCCACACACATGCACTCCCACACACACAGCATCCGAATGGAATTATTAATGCCGACACGGCTACCAGAGATGTGTGATAGCGGGAGTAGCAGGACTGCAGGAGCAGGTTTAGTGAGGTGGTAATGGAATAGAACATGATTGATGTTCACAGATTAAGGATTGGCTTTTTTGTTTTTCTTTACCTTTCAGGATGTCTGTATCTTACCTGTAGGGTAGGGGCTGGTGAGCATGCTGATGTTTGTTGTTCTAGTCTAGATAGATACGCTGTATGAATGTGAATAGCATCTAAAGTCCTAGTGCCAGTCTACATTAGCATAGAGGGAGCAGCTACTGTGACCTCGTCACAACAAACAAAGTGCAGTTGGCTCCCATTTATTATAAACTGAAACCACAACAGATGACAACATATTGAGAGTGTGTTAGCGGAGTGTGGAGAGATAGAGAGACCAAGGGAGAGATGGTGACAGAGATGGAAAGAGAGAGAGAATAATGGAGAGAGGGATGGACAGACAGAGAGAGCGAGGAGGGGAGAACGAGAGAGAGATGCAGTAATTCTAATTACATTCCTGACGAGGGAAGTACTTTGCATAAAAGGGGTTTGTGATGCAGTCTGCTATACCAACAGCCTGTCAAGCAGTTGGAGGGAAACCAGCTCAATGTGAAATGAACAATCTGCAAAACGTGTACATGCAAATGACAAACACACTGGTTAGAGTGGATGTAATGTAATGTGTTTTGAGACTGGAAGACAAATGTGTAATGTAAATTCAAAACAAAATTAGCTTGAGAGGACATGAAATGTGATTGATACAAGTCTACAATACAGTGTTCTACAATTCTGCAACTAGCGACCCACAGGAGATGCAGGGTTATGTTTTTTTCAGCCGAGCACAAATGCATCGAATTCAACTAATCAGTGCTTGGGTTGGACCTGAGCTAGGACACAAGCATTCTTACCCTGTAGCTCTCCAGGCCCAGGACTGAAGAAATGTGCTATAATGACATGTTAAGATGTTTTATTGAATTTGAACCTGTCTGAACCTGTCTGAACCTGTCTGAACCTGTCTGAACCTGTCTATCTTGCCCATCTCCAGATGATGCGTATCTACTGACGGGCCTGAACATCGAGGAGATTTACCCAGAAACCTCTAGTTTCATCACGTACGACGGGTCCATGACCATCCCGCCGTGTTTTGAGACGGCCACGTGGATCCTGATGAACAAGCCAGTGTACATCACACGGATGCAGGTCCGTCTCTAAAGTAGCTCCTTACTGCTTAGATACACTCTTAGAAAAAAAAGTGTTCTTTGAGGAGGGAGAGGGTTCTACCAAGAACTGTTTTCATCCTAAGAACCATTTTTTAAATAAAGTGTGTTTACCTCAGTGTTTAAAATTTAACATCAGGAGTTTGAGTAATCTGCTAAATTTAAAAAGATATATGTGAGAATGTTTTAAACTGTACCTATGGGAATATTTCTACAAGAATCAGGTATTCCCATTTTACATATACAGTACTGACATAGTTGATATCTTTGCCATTTCTGTCTTTCAAATAAGTGTTTTCTGTGATTTTATTGAGCAGAGAATAGGAGAATAGCAGGGAGTCTGAGTGAACTAACTCTGTATGTGGTGTAATAACCAGAGATGAGTGTAATTTTTACTCTTTCTAGAGAAAAACACTCAAATCCACACCCATCACTTTTCCAAGTATGCTTTATTGCAGGTTCATTTTCAGAATTGATTGTTTCATTATCTGTATTTTTGCATGGACATTGATTGGTTGGTTAATCTTATGCCACACAAAGATAAATAACATTTGCATTTTTATAAACTAATCCAATCTCTTAGTAGTTGGACTTATTGCACCCGCTACTGAGATGGTAGTTCCAGTTTATATGATTTAGGTAGTCTCTGTTAGGAATCTTCTCTATCCTAGCAGTCATTCTGAATGCAGGTTGTGGGTAATTAAAAGTTTAAATTGTTGCATATCCTAACTTCGGTTGGATTCCAATTGGAATTACACAACACTTTCAAATGTTATTGGTCACATACACGTGTTTAGCAGATGTTATTGCGGGTGTAGGGAAATGCTTGGGTTTCTAGCTCCGACAGTGTAGTAATATCTAACAAGTAATATCTAACAATTCCACAACATATACCCAATACACACAAATATAAGTAAAGGATTGGAATTAAGAATATATAAATATATGGACGAGCAATGTCAGAGCGGCATAGACTGAGATACATTAGAATAGTATAGAATACAGTATATACATATGAGATGAGTAATGCAAGATATGTAAACATTATTAAAGTGACTAGTGTTCCATTTATTAAAGTGGCCAGTGATTTCAAGTATATGTATATAGGCAGCAGCTTCTAATGTGCCAATGATGGCTATTTAACAGTCTGATGGATGGCTATTTAACAGTCTGATGGATGGCTATTTAACAGTCTGATGGCCTTGAGATTGAAGCTGTTTTTCAGTCTCTCGGTCCCAGCTTTGATGCACCTGTACTGACCTCGCCTTCTGGATGACAACGGGGTGAACAGGCAGTGGCTCGGGTGGTTGTTGTCCTTGATGATCTTTTTGGCCTTCCTGTGACATCAGGTGCTGTAGGTGTCCTGGAGGGTAGGTAGTTTGCCCCAGGTGATGCTTTGGGCAGACTGCACCACCCTCCAGAGAGCCCTGTGGTTGCTGGCGGTGCAGTTACCATACCAGGCGGTGATACAGTCTGACAAGATGCTCTTAATTGTACATCTGTAAAAGTTTGTGAGAGTTTTAGGTGCCAAGCCAAATTTATTCAGCCTCCTGAGGTGACTTCAGCCAGCATAATGTGACTTGCAAGCCTGGTGTGGCCTGTAAACCAGGAGTTTCCAACCACTGTGTTAGGTTATAACTAGGCCTAGAAAGAAAGGCCTTATGATATATGTAATGTATTGTCATAAAAAATGTGCAAATAAATGAGATGTTTTAATTAATGTCACATGCACAAACAAGTACAGTGAAATGCCTTTCTTGCAAGCTCTAAACCCAATGCAGAAATAAGCATAAGGTAGAACAAAAATACACAAGAAATAAAAAATAACAAATAAGAAGAACACAACAAAGTAAAAAGTTATATACAGGGTCAGTTTCAATACCATATTTACAATGTGGAGGGATATTGGAGTGATAGAGGTAGATATGTATAGGGGTAAGGTGACTAGGCATCAGGATGTATGATAAACAGAGTATCAGCAGAGTAAATGAAGATTTTATATGAGTTTGTGTCGGTATAAATGTGTGTGCATGTTATGTGTGTGTTGGAGTGTCAGTGTGCGTGAGTGTGTGGAGTCCTGTGATTGTGCATTGAGACTATGCAGAATAATGTGTAAATACAAGGGTCAACTCAGTCTGTGTCGCCATTTTGTTTGTTATTTAGCAATGTTATGGCTTGGGGATAGAAGCTGTTCAGCAGCCTGTTGGTGTCATTCTTGTTGCACCGGTACCCCTTGCCATGCGGAAGCAGAAAGAATAGTCTATGGCTTGGGTGGCTGGAGTCTTTAACGATTTTCCGGGGCTTCCTTTCACACCGCCTGATATAGAGGTCCTGGATGTCAGGGAGCTCGGCCCAGTGATGGTCAGCGTGGCGGAGGTGATGTTGCCTGATATAGAGGTCCTGGATGTCAGGGAGCTCGGCCCAGTGATGGTCAGCGTGGCGGAGGTGATGTTGCCTGATATAGAGGTCCTGGATGTCAGGGAGCTCGGCCCAGTGATGGTCAGCGTGGCGGAGGTGATGTTGCCTGATATAGAGGTCCTGGATGTCAGGGAGCTCGGCCCAGTGATGGTCAGCGTGGCGGAGGTGATGTTGCCTGATATAGAGGTCCTGGATGTCAGGGAGCTCGGCCCAGTGATGGTCAGCGTGGCGGAGGTGATGTTGCCTGATATAGAGGTCCTGGATGTCAGGGAGCTCGGCCCGGTGATGGTCAGCGTGGCGGAGGTGATGTTGCCTGATATAGAGGTCCTGGATGTCAGGGAGCTCGGCCCAGTGATGGTCAGCGTGGCGGAGGTGATGTTGCCTGATATAGAGGTCCTGGATGTCAGGGAGCTCGGCCCAGTGATGGTCAGCGTGGCGGAGGTGATGTTGCCTGATATAGAGGTCCTGGATGTCAGGGAGCTCGGCCCAGTGATGGTCAGCGTGGCGGAGGTGATGTTGCCTGATATAGAGGTCCTGGATGTCAGGGAGCTCGGCCCAGTGATGGTCAGCGTGGCGGAGGTGATGTTGCCTGATATAGAGGTCCTGGATGTCAGGGAGCTCGGCCCAGTGATGGTCAGCGTGGCGGAGGTGATGTTGCCTGATATAGAGGTCCTGGATGTCAGGGAGCTCGGCCCGTGATGGTCAGCGTGGCGGAGGTGATGTTGCCTGATATAGAGGTCCTGGATGTCAGGGAGCCGGCCCGGTGATGGTCAGCGTGGCGGAGGTGATGTTGCCTGATATAGAGGTCCTGGATGTCAGGAGCTCGGCCCAGTGATGGTCAGCGTGGCGGAGGTGATGTTGCCTGATATAGAGGTCCTGGATGTCAGGGAGCTCGGCCCAGTGATGGTCAGCGTGGCGGAGGTGATGTTGCCTGATATAGAGGTCCTGGATGTCAGGGAGCTCGGCCCAGTGATGGTCAGCGTGGCGGAGGTGATGTTGCCTGATATAGAGGTCCTGGATGTCAGGGAGCTCGGCCCAGTGATGGTCAGCGTGGCGGAGGTGATGTTGCCTGATATAGAGGTCCTGGATGTCAGGGAGCTCGGCCCAGTGATGGTCAGCGTGGCGGAGGTGATGTTGCCTGATATAGAGGTCCTGGATGTCAGGGAGCTCGGCCCAGTGATGGTCAGCGTGGCGGAGGTGATGTTGCCTGATATAGAGGTCCTGGATGTCAGGAGCTCGCCCGGTGATGGTCAGCGTGGCGGAGGTGATGTTGCCTGATATAGAGGTCCTGGATGTCAGGGAGCTCGGCCCAGTGATGGTCAGCGTGGCGGAGGTGATGTTGCCTGATATAGAGGTCCTGGATGTCAGGGAGCTCGGCCCAGTGATGGTCAGCGTGGCGGAGGTGATGTTGCCTGATATAGAGGTCCTGGATGTCAGGGAGCTCGGCCCAGTGATGGTCAGCGTGGCGGAGGTGATGTTGCCTGATATAGAGGTCCTGGATGTCAGGGAGCTCGGCCCAGTGATGGTCAGCGTGGCGGAGGTGATGTTGCCTGATATAGAGGTCCTGGATGTCAGGGAGCTCGGCCCAGTGATGGTCAGCGTGGCGGAGGTGATGTTGCCTGATATAGAGGTCCTGGATGTCAGGGAGCTCGGCCCAGTGATGGTCAGCGTGGCGGGAGGTGATGTTGCCTGATATAGAGGTCCTGGATGTCAGGGAGCTCGGCCCAGTGATGGTCAGCGTGGCGGAGGTGATGTTGCCTGATATAGAGGTCCTGGATGTCAGGAGCTCGGCCCAGTGATGGTCAGCGTGGCGGAGGTGATGTTGCCTGATATAGAGGTCCTGGATGTCAGGGAGCTCGGCCCAGTGATGGTCAGCGTGGCGGAGGTGATGTTGCCTGATATAGAGGTCCTGGATGTCAGGGAGCTCGGCCCAGTGATGGTCAGCGTGGCGGAGGTGATGTTGCCTGATATAGAGGTCCTGGATGTCAGGGAGCTCGGCCCAGTGATGGTCAGCGTGGCGGAGGTGATGTTGCCTGATATAGAGGTCCTGGATGTCAGGGAGCTCGGCCCAGTGATGGTCAGCGTGGCGGAGGTGATGTTGCCTGATATAGAGGTCCTGGATGTCAGGGAGCTCGGCCCGGTGATGGTCAGCGTGGCGGAGGTGATGTTGCCTGATATAGAGGTCCTGGATGTCAGGGAGCTCGGCCCGGTGATGGTCAGCGTGGCGGAGGTGATGTTGCCTGATATAGAGGTCCTGGATGTCAGGGAGCTCGGCCCAGTGATGGTCAGCGTGGCGGAGGTGATGTTGCCTGATATAGAGGTCCTGGATGTCAGGGAGCTCGGCCCAGTGATGGTCAGCGTGGCGGAGGTGATGTTGCCTGATATAGAGGTCCTGGATGTCAGGGAGCTCGGCCCAGTGATGGTCAGCGTGGCGGAGGTGATGTTGCCTGATATAGAGGTCCTGGATGTCAGGGAGCTCGGCCCAGTGATGGTCAGCGTGGCGGAGGTGATGTTGCCTGATATAGAGGTCCTGGATGTCAGGGAGCTGGCCCAGTGATGGTCAGCGTGGCGGAGGTGATGTTGCCTGATATAGAGGTCCTGGATGTCAGGAGCTCGGCCCAGTGATGGTCAGCGTGGCGGAGGTGATGTTGCCTGATATAGAGGTCCTGGATGTCAGGGAGCTCGGCCCAGTGATGGTCAGCGTGGCGGAGGTGATGTTGCCTGATATAGAGGTCCTGGATGTCAGGGAGCTCGGCCCAGTGATGGTCAGCGTGGCGGAGGTGATGTTGCCTGATATAGAGGTCCTGGATGTCAGGGAGCTCGGCCCAGTGATGGTCAGCGTGGCGGAGGTGATGTTGCCTGATATAGAGATCCTGGATGTCAGGGAGCTCGGCCCGGTGATGGTCAGCGTGGCGGAGGTGATGTTGCCTTATATAGAGGTCCTGGATGTCAGGGAGCTCGGCCCGTGATGGTCAGCGTGGCGGAGGTGATGTTGCCTGATATAGAGGTCCTGGATGTCAGGGAGCTCGGCCCAGTGATGGTCAGCGTGGCGGAGGTGATGTTGCCTGATATAGAGGTCCTGGATGTCAGGGAGCTCGGCCCAGTGATGGTCAGCGTGGCGGAGGTGATGTTGCCTGATATAGAGGTCCTGGATGTCAGGGAGCTCAGTGATGGTCAGCGTGGCGGAGGTGATGTTGCCTGATATAGAGGTCCTGGATGTCAGGGAGCTCGGCCCGGTGATGGTCAGCGTGGCGGAGGTGATGTTGCCTGATATAGAGGTCCTGGTTGTCAGGGAGCTCGGCCCAGTGATGGTCAGCGTGGCGGAGGTGATGTTGCCTGATATAGAGGTCCTGGATGTCAGGGAGCTCGGCCCGGTGATGGTCAGCGTGGCGGAGGTGATGTTGCCTGATATAGAGGTCCTGGATGTCAGGGAGCTCGGCCCGGTGATGGTCAGCGTGGCGGAGGTGATGTTGCCTGATATAGAGGTCCTGGATGTCAGGGAGCTCGGCCCGGTGATGGTCAGCGTGGCGGAGGTGATGTTGCCTACCCTCATTACCTGGGGTCGGCCAGTTAGGAAGTCCAGGATCCATTTGCAGAGGGAGGTGCTCATACCCAGTGCCTTGAGCTTAATGTCAAGTTTGGAGTTGAGCTGTAGTCGAAGAACAGAATTCTCACATAGGTGTTCCTCTTTTCCAGGTGGGAATGGATCTGTTGAGGCGGTATGCAAATTGGAGCAGTGGCTTCTTCCTTGCTGAGCGGCCTTTCAGGTTATGTCGATATCGGACTCGTTTTACTGTGGATATAAATACTTTGTACCTGTTTCCTCTAGCATCTTCACAAGGTTAATTGCTGTTGTTCTGGGATTGATTTGCACTTTTCACACCGAAGTACGTTCATCTCTAGGAGACAGAACGCGTCTCCTTCCTAAGCGGTATGACGGCAACATGGTCCCATGGTGTTAATACTTGCGTACTATTGTTTGTACAGATGAACGGCATAATCTCTCCTGTAGCATAATCTCTGATTCTGATGACCATTTCTCAACAGAGCGAGTCTCAGATTCTTCCAGTTTGGGCTACTGCTTTTAAACAGAAAGCAGGAGTACGGAGTTATGACCTGATTTTCCAATTGGGGGACGAGAGAGGGCCTTGTATGCTTGCTTGTGGGTAGAGTAACAGTGAGGTAGAGAACCCTCTGCAAAGGGTTCTACCTAGCACTAAAAAGGGTTCCAACATATGGTTCTACTTAGCCATTTTTTTTAAGAGTGTACATAAGACTGTCGGACAGCAATTCTGTTCCTTCACATTTATCTTTCTCCCAATAATACTGAAATAATGTCCCTTTTCTTAACTTCTGTTCCACTCTCTTCTTTTCTTTGTATTTCTCCTCTGCGCTGCTCTGCATTGCTCTCCTCTCCTCTTGTTACTTCCATTACTTACTCTTCCTTTCCATCTTCTTTACCCCTCTTTTTGTTCATGAATCCCCCTTCCCTCTCTTCCTCTCTCCTCTCCAGATGCACTCCTTACGGCTGTTGAGTCAGAACCAGCCGTCTCAGATCTTCCTGAGTATGAGCGATAACGTTCGCCCGGTTCAACCGCTGAACAACCGCTGCATCCGGACTAACATCAACTTCAGCATGCAGGGCAAAGACTGTCCCAACAACAGGGCCCAGAAGCTCCAGTACCGAGGTAAACACTGCTCAAGTCCACCCGCCACCGCCATTTTCTTAGTAATGTATTTAGGTCCGACGAGCAGACATATACAAAATGTCGGTGAAGGAGTCATGGACATTTACCTTGGTCATTTTCCATATGTCTGCTTGTGGCCGTCAAAGGTATTAACTACCTGAAGCATGGTCTTAAGCCTTACATTTTATAGATTTTAAAGAGTAATTGTACATTACTTATAGTGATATTATAGCAATATTTCCAACACAAGTGGTGGAACGGCCGAATGTGTGAGCCCTACTTCATAACTACAAAGCCAGCTCAGCATCTCAGTGTTATTCAGGGACTCTGCATGCAGTCTGTTTACCATCTCCTCTCCTCTGTTTCAGCCAATATATCTGGGCAACTGCTGCACAAAATGTGAATTTTACACCTGAAGCGTAAATACAGTGAGGGCAAGAGGTAACCCCCATTATTCATTGTATTATTTTTTCAGGATCTACTGTAATGTAGCCAGACTGTTCTTTTCTCTTATCCTCTTATCCTCGCTCTCAGATGAAATTCTTATTCTGTGCAGCAGTTGTTGAGAGATTGAAACACACACACACACACACACACACACATACACACATTTACCCACACACATTTACCCACACACACACCCCTACTGTACCCTTCCAAACCACCCCCAGAGAGTAAACAGAAGCAGTACAAAGCAGCAGGGCTGTCTCGTCTTTAATTACACTAGTTGTACTTGTTTAAATATGTAAATATCTCCAAGGTGAGGCAGAAGGGGAATAAAGTATCATTTAAATGGGAAATGGATCTAATTGGTTATTCATCTAAGGTTAAACCTTGAAGGCAGAGGAAACTCAGCCCCCTCAGCTAGGTCAGTGGGCTAATTGAATGGGAAATGTGTATTGGGATGCTAGCAGAATGCTAACAGATACTGCAGAAATTCTGTTATTTAGCATATATTGCTAATTTTAACATAAGATAATAAGAATTTGGTGGGTGCTTATATTTGTTCTAATTTACACAAGTGAATTGGAAATGTGTTTTTTGCATACCCCAACTCTCTCTGAGACACTCTCCCTGAGTGGAGTCTCAGCCAGAGTCAAATGGACACCACCGCACTGTATCTCTGTGGTGCTGGGAATAACATAAATAAAAACACTTCTTGACCATTTACTAATAGAAATGTCTCCCACACTTTTTACATATACACATGACATGGTCAGTGTTTCATGGTCAAGGTTACTTAATTTACATGCATCATTGTGTCTTCCGCTAGAGTATACTATTTTATTGATAATAATCCTAACAATGCATTCTGGTCTCAATCCTAACAATGTATGGTCATGTTATGATGAATATTATAGAAGCTGCTAGGTAGCCAGGATAGAAAAGGTTCCATGCAACATGTGTATTTTGTGTAAAGTGCATATACAGTAAAGTGTTATTCTCACCCTGTCCCTCTCCTCTCTTTCAGTGAATGAGTGGCTGCTAAAGTAGTCCCTTGGATGAGCACAGAAACAAGAGTCAAAGACAGACCGAAAGAGAGAGAGAGAGAGAGAGAGGAACGAGAGAAGGAAGAAAACAACTGGAGTCCGACCAAGGCTGCATCCCATCTAAGATTATTTCATGGCATTGTAAAAAGAGAAAAAAGAAACTGAACATAACAAAGTAAAATACTTTGCGTTGCTTTGCAAAGAGACTACTACTTTTCATACGTACATCGACAACTATTTGTCCAACACATGCTAACACACCCACCCAGTACAAATATATCTATTACGAAACCCGTTTTGATACTGATACTTTTTTGGGAGATAAAAAAAAAATAGTTGAAAACATACAAAAACACGGAAGCATTTCTTTCGTAAAGCCTCTTCACATGAACTGAGTGGGACTTTTAGCCTTTGTACATAGACACCTTGCTACCAGGGGGGGTTCTTAAGGACTTATTAAGACACTGCCCCTAGTGGTGCAGACAGAGAAGGTATGCAAGGCTCATAGCTGCATCGTCATCACCTACAAGGCATGCCGACTGCAACAACCCAAGAGAGCGAGACCTTACATTCTTGCCTTGTAACAGTAGGTCATTACAAAAGGAAAAACGGGGATGGAGCTTCTGTCTAAGGGATGAACCGATGCGTGTCTCGGCCTTTGTTGTACATAGTATAATTATCAGTACTGCTGAAAAAGAAAAATACAAAAACATTTAAAAATATATTAAGAGGATTAAAAAAAAGAGATGACAAAACTTGAGTATTTTAAACGCTTGGCACACTGAATTCTGGAAGCAGTTCTGAGCTGAAGCCTTTTCTTTCAGTTTTATTGTTTACAATGGTCATACACTGTGTTTGAGTAATGTTATCAGCCCAATAAATGTGTCTGGAAAGTTCACTTTGGAAAATATGCTTCACTTTACACTGTTGTTTTTATGTGCTTATTACATTGTTGCTAATGTACCGGGCTTTGTGCCAAGTTATTCAATGGTGTTAACGTGGATAAGCTGTGCACATTGGTGAGCGAGCAGACCGGTCTCAACTACAGCAAGAAGCTATACGTCCTCCCCCCTCCTTGTTGATGCTGTGCGTGCTGTGAGTATCATATTTCTGGTACCAGACACCTAACAATCAAGCTAGTACATAGGAAATTATACAGTGATATGTAAAACAGATTGGCCATACCTTAGAAAGGTTAATGCTGAAAGGTTTTATTCAAAGAGATGGGCATGGAAGCATTGAGGGATAATCAGGATGCAACAATTCCACCAATTCTTTCAATATTCCACAAAATAGGCAAACCATTAACAATGTTCCCTCAGAGTATTGAGACTAATTTTACCTGTACATGCAACACTATCCTATCTGTGTTCTTAGATAAACAGTCGGTTGTGAGTTAGTAAGGGGATTGAACTGTGGATAAACCTTTAGTGGGTGCCTCAATGGTTAGTAGCTTAAGGCTAGTTACATAAAGAAAACAAGATTGAAAATGCAATTGTAGAATCAACCTGACTAACTTTCTGTTACAATTGAAAATGGCAACCAATGATAATGTAATTACCATTATATCACTTTTTATCCTCAAACAACTCAACGGAGTTTGCGTGCGATAACATAATATAAAATCACGAGTATGTTGGCAAAATCGCTTTGCTCTCTCACTCTGTGTGGATGGTGTTGGACTCCTCTGTCATCTTTGACTGCTTCACCTGTAGCGAATCTCACGGAGACTAAGGTACAGCCACTCACACTTGTCATCGAAGCCCTCAGCCCCTGTAGAGGACAATGACCTTGTTAGTCTCAGAGGAAGACAACAGAAGAATAACTACAGCACTTCACTGAATGAGACAGACAGGAAAATGACAGATACCAATATGTTACTTTGAAGTTTGACAGTGTTTATACACTCACTGCATATTATGTATTTGTTCACAGCCTTCTAAGGTTTGAATCCCAGCCTTCTAAGGCTTGAATCCCAGCTTAAGTGTCACCATGCAAGAACAAGTTTGTAATACTGACCTGCCTGAGAGTTCAGTGCCACAGTCTTCTCCCCCACTGCTGAGCTTTGACACTTTTGGACCAGAACCATTCCACAGATGATTCATCAGTCCACACAAACATCCCTTCCTGTCAAGAAGAACAGTTCAAAGTGATCAACTAACTTCTTGTTGGAGGGCAGGAGTAACATATCTAATGTCCAAATCAAAGAGATATGAAATAAGACCAATCTGCGAAAGTGCTATTTGAGTGTGAAGGTTGTTCTTGTCACGCCTTGGTCTTAGTATTTTGTATTTTCGTTAATTATTTGGTCAGGCCAGGGTGTGACATGGGTTTATTTTGTTGTTTTTCCTATTGGGGTTTTTAGTTATTGGGATTGCGGCTGAGTAGGGGTGTTGTATAGGCTTGGCTGCCTGAGGCGGTTCTCAATCAGAGTCAGGTGATTCTCGTTGTCTCTGATTGGGAACCGTATTTAGGTAGCCGGGGTTTCACTGTGTATTTCGTGGGTGATTGTTCCTGTCTCTGTGTAGTTTCACCAGATAGGCTGTAATTAGGTTTCACATTCCGTTTTGTTGTTTTGTATTTGTATCAGTTATTTTCATGTACCGCGATTCATTCATTAAAGACATGAGTAACCACCACGCTGCATTTCGGTCTGACTCTCTTTCGACAAACGAAGAACGCCGTTAAAGAATCACCCACCACACACGGACCGAGTGGCGTGGTTACAGGCAGCGACAGCAGGAGCAGCGAGGCACTTACGAGAGCAGAGAGACGCTGTTATGAGGACGTTATAGACAGCAGATGTATGGAGTATACGACGTGGGAAGAAATAGACAGGTGGGCGGTCGACCCAGAGAGAGTGCCGGAGCCCGCCTGGGATTCGCTGGAGCAGTGCGAAGAGGGCTATAGGAGAATGGAGTTGGAGAGGCAATCACGACGGCGCAGAGGGAAGCCCGAAAAGCAGCCCCAAAAATGTATTGGGGGGGGGGGCTCAGAGGGAGAGTGGCTGAGTCAGGAGATAGACCTGAGCCAACTCTCCTTGTTTATCGTGAGGAGCCAAGGAGGAGACCAGAACCAGAGCCGGTGTTAGAGGTGAGCGAAGCAGAGACTGTGAAGGAGTTAATGGGGAAAGTGGAGGAGAGAGTAATGAGGGGGTTGCTAGTATTGTGCTATAGGTACGATATTCATCCGACGGAGCGTGTCGGGGATTTAATGGCACCTGGGTCAGCGCTCCATACTCGTCCTGAGGTGCGTGTTAGTCGGCTGGTGAAAAATGTGCCAGCCTCACGCACTAGGCCTCCTGTGTACCTACCTAGCCTTGCACGTCCTGTGCCAGTCCTGCTCTCAGGCTCTCCAGTACACCTTCACGGTCCAGTCCATCCTGTGCCACCTTCACACACCAGTCCTCCGGTAGCAGCTCCCCGCACCAGGCTTCCTGTGCGTGTCCTCGATCCTGTAGCACCAGTTCCAGCACCACACACCAGGCCTTCAGTGCGCCTCGCCTGTTCAGCACAGCCAGAGCCTTCCTTCCCTCCTGCGCTGTCGGAGTCTCCCGCCTGTACAGTGCTGCCGGAGCCTCCTGCCTGTTCGGAGCAGCCTGAGCTGTCAGTCTGCATGAAGCAGCCAGAGCTGTCAGTCTGCATGAAGCAGCCAGAGCTGTCAGTCTGTATAAAGCAGCCAGAGCTGTCAGTCTGCAAAGAGCTGCCAGTCTGCAAGGAGCTGTCAGTCTGCAAGGAGCTGTCAGTCTGCATGAAGCAGCCAGAGCTGTCAGTCTGCAAAGAGCTGCCAGTCTGCAAGGAGCTGTCAGTCTGCAAGGAGCTGTCAGCCTGCATGGAGCAGCCAGAGCTGTCAGTCTGCGGGGAGCTGTCAGTCTGCAAGGAGCTGCCAGTCTGCAAGGTGCTGCCAGTTTGCATGGAGCAGCCAGAGCTGTCAGTCTGCATAGAGCAGCTAGATCCGCCAGTCAGCCATGATCTTCTAGATCTGCCAGTCAACCAGATTCTTCCAGATCTGCCAGTCAACCAGTCTCTTCCAGATCTGCCAGTCTGCATAGAGCAGCTAGATCCGCCAGTCAGCCATGATCTTCTAGATCTGCCAGTCAACCAGAATCTTCCAGATCTGCTAGTCAACCAGAATCTTCCAGATCCGCCAGCCAGCCAGGATCTACCGGAGCCTACTACCTGCCTGAGCTTCATCTCAGTACTGGGCTTCCTCTCAGTACTGGGCTTCCTCTCAGTACTGGGCTTTCTCTCAGTACTGGGCTTCCCCTCAGTTCCGAGCTGCCCCTCAGTTCCGAGCTGCCCCTCAGTTCCGAGCTGCCCCTCAGTCCCGAGCTGCCCCTCAGTCCCGAGCTTCCCCTCAGTCCCGAGCTTCCCCTCAGTCCCGAGCTGCCCCTCAGTCCCGAGCTGCCCCTCAGTTCAGTGGGGTTCTGGGTGAGGACTATTAGGCCATGGTCGGCGGCGAGGGTGGATTATCCCAGGACGCGAAGGGGAGGAACTATGACATTTATGGAGTGGGGTCCACGTCCCGAGCCGGAACCGCCACCATGGACAGACGCCCACCCGGACCCTCCCTATGGTTTTGAGGGAGTCCGCACCTTGGGGGGGGTTCTGTCACGCCTTGGTCTTAGTATTTTGTATTTTCGTTAATTATTTGGTCAGGCCAGGGTGTGACATGGGTTTATTTTGTTGTATTTCCTATTGGGGTTTTTAGTTATTGGGATTGCGGCTGAGTAGGGGTGTTGTATAGGCTTGGCTGCCTGAGGCGGTTCTCAATCAGAGTCAGGTGATTCTCGTTGTCTCTGATTGGGAACCGTATTTAGGTAGCCGGGGTTTCACTGTGTATTTCGTGGGTGATTGTTCCTGTCTCTGTGTAATTTCACCAGATAGGCTGTATTAGGTTTCACGTTCCGTTTGTTGTTTTGTATTTGTATAGTTATTTCATGTATCGCTTTTTTCATTAAAGTCATGAGTAACCACCACGCTGCATTTCGGTCCAACTCTCTTTCGACAAACGAAGAACGCCGTTACAGTTCTACCTGTGCCATATTATTCAGTCCTACACAGGCATAAGCAGAGAGGTTCTGGGTCTGCTTTACCATGGAAAGAAGAAGCTGGTATTCTTTCATTCTGTAGACTGCAGCTAGGGTACCGCCATCTCACTTGCAGTAATTCTAAATAAAGAAACATCCATTTACATTGATTTTGTACAAGCTTTGACTATGTAGAAATTTGATCAGTAGATGTAATAAAAAAACAGGTAATTCTAAATGGAAGACCAATTTTGTTATTTTCAATTCACTTTCAAAACGTCACTGTAAATGGAGGTAATTTGATAATTTGATGCTCTGCAAGTGAGACACTTACCAATGCTTGCTGCCATCCCATTTTTTTCTGCACCAATCGGTAGCAATGGGGTATCTTGCTATCAGGTCCAGTACACCCACCCAGACAGATATCTGGAGAGAAAAAAAAAACTTATTTTAAATCCCTAGCTCAACACAACTAACAGATTAGAACAGTCAGTTGAAAATACCGTCTGCCAACCCAAAATAAACTGGATTCAAACAGGATTGACCATTAGGGTATCACAATGATGATCATGGGGGATTTTGGTGGACCCCAGTTCCTAGAAGGGTCAGAAGGACACAGGCAAGAACAGACACAGTCATGACTCCCATGATGATGGATAGACGATGGTGGTGGTCCTTAGGACTTCTATTGCAGTTCTTCCTTCAAACACAATGACACCAAAAAGTGTATTACTCAGAAAAATGCTGACCTTATACCAATGGTCAATAATGGTGGTAATAGTGTGAGGGTTTGGGGATGCTTTGCTGCCTCAGGACCTGTGCAACTTGCCTTAATAGAAGGAACCATGAATTCCGAATTCGGATCTGTATCAGAGAATTCTACAGGAGAATGTCAGGAAATCCGTCTGTGAGCTGAAGTGCAGCTGTGTCAAACAGCAAGACAATGATCCAAAACACAATCAAGTCTACATGAAAATGGCTAAAAATCAACACATTTAAAGTTTTGGAATGGCCTGGAGACCACACGCTGCATATGGAGTCTCAATCGGAAATTACCTTTGAATGGCACATTGTCCCAAATTCCCAAATCAGATTGAATCCTTGCCAAAATGTAAACTTTTTCTGGCATAGCTCTGTTGATGTCTCACTTTTTTTTATTTTTTTTACAATAGTTATACGTTCTTATGAAGTCATAAAGACCCTCACAAAAGTCAGAAGTAAAGAAACTGAAGTGTCTTCAACCAGAAAGTTCACATGTCTTGTCACTCAAAATGTAAGGCCTTAAAAAACAGACATTGGAGGAAGTACCACTAGTGATATCATCTGCAAGTCATACCATTGGAGAAAGTAATGATTGTGATCTGTAATGTCATTTGTATTTGTATTTATTAAGGATCTCCATTAGTTCCTGCCAAGGCAGCAGCTAATATTCCTGGGGTCCAGGCAGTTATATACAATTTAAAATATTACATTTCATAACACTTTTCACAACACATTAAGTGTGTTCCCTCAGGCCACTACTCTACTACCACATATCTACGAAGCAAAATGAATGTGTATGTGTGTGTAGAGTGCGTGTCTTATCATGTGTATGTGTAAGTGAGTGCCTGTGTGTGTGTCTCTTCACAGTCCCCGCTGTTCCATAAGGTGTATTTTTCATCCTGTTTTTTAAATCTGATTCTACTGATTGCATCAGTTACCTTATGTGGAATAGAGCACCATGTAACCATTGCTCTATGTAGAACTGTTTGCCTCCCATAGTCTGTTCTTAACTTGGAGATGATGAAGAGACCTTTGGTGGCATGTCTTGTGGTGTATGCATGGATGTCCGAGTTGTGTGCTAGTTGCTTAAACAGACACCTCGGTGCAGTCAGCATGTCAACACTTACAAGAACAAGTAAATTATGCAATCTCAATTTCACTACACACGGCCCTTTCCCACCTGGACAAAAGGAACACCTATGTGAGAATGCTGTTCATTGAATCCAGCTCAGCACCATAGTGCTCACAAAGCTCATCACTAAGCTAAGGACCCTGGGACTGAACACCTCACTCTGCAACTGGATCCTGGACATTCTGACGGGCCGCGCCCAGGTAGTAAGGGTAGGCAACAACACGCTGATCGACGGGGCTGTAGTGGATCAGGTCGAGAGTTTCAAGTTCCTTGGTGTCCAAATCACCAACAAACTATCATGGTCCAAACACACCAAGACAGTCATGAAGAGGGCACGACAACAACTTTCCCCCTCAGGAGACTGAAAAGATTTGGCATGGGTCCCCAGACCCTCAAAAAGTTCAACAGCTGCACCATCGAGAGTAGCCTGACCGGTTGCATCAACGCCTGGTATGGCAACTGCTCGGCATCCGACCGTAAGGGACTAGAGAGGGTAGTGTGTACATCCCAGTACATCTCTGGGGCTAAGCTTCCTACTATCCAGGACCTATATATTAGGTGGTGTCAGAGGAAGGCCCCCCAAAAATTGACTGTTCTCTCTCCTACAGCATGGCAAGCAGTACCATAGTGCCAAGTCTACGTCCAAAACTTCTAACCCCAAGCCATAAGACTGCTGAACAATTAATAAAATGGCCACCCGGACTATTTGCATTGAAAACGCCGGAAGCCGAAGTTGTACAGGAGGGGGAGCCAAAGCGAAGGCTGGTTTGACACTTGCCACCCATTCTGAAACTAACTGCAGCTCTCCTGTTATGGCTGCAATCCCGATACCGGGATCGATATGACAACTACCAGTGAAAATAGATGGCGCCAAAATTCAAACCACAGAAATTACAATTCCTAAAACATACGTGTGTCTATCATTTTAAATCTATTTTCGTTGTTAATCCCACCAAAGTGTCCGATTTCAAATAGGCACTACAAACAATTATGTTAGGTGTCCACCAAACCACAATAAGCACAACCATTTTCCAGCAAAATATAGTTTTCACAAAAAACTGAAATAAAGATAAAATAAATCACTAAACTTGAATTATCTTCATCAGATGACACTCATAGGACTTCATGTTACACAATACATGCATGTTTTGTTTGATAAAGTTGATATTTATATTTTAAAAAATCTGAGTTTACATTGGCGCGTTAGATTCACTAGTTCCAAAAACATCAAGTGATTTTGCATAGCCGCATCATTCACCAGAAATACTCATCATAAATCTAGATAATAATACAGTTATACACATGGAATTATAGATATACCTCTCCTTAATTAATGCAACCGCTGTGTCAGATTTTTAAAAAAAATTACGGATAAAGAAATGCATGCAATAATCTGAGCCGGCGCTCAATTAAAAAACACCGCAGCGCCAAAGATGGCGTCAACATAAACAAGAAATGACATGATAAATATTCCCTTACCTTTGATGATCTACATCAGAAAGCACTCCAGGAATCCCAGGTCCACAATAAATGTTTGTTTTGTTCGAAAATGTCTGTTATTATGTCCAAATAGCTTCTTTTATTAGAGCGTTTGGTATACATATCCAAACGCTAATTCTGGTCAGCGTTATATCGGACAAAAATTACCGGTCGAAGAAACATTTCAAACAAAGTTCAGAATCAATCATTAGGATGTTTTTCACATATAGCTTCAATAAAGTTCCAACCAGAGTATTCTTTCTTGTCTTCATGAGCAATGTAATGCAAGTAACTACCATGAGGAAAAAGTGGGATCACAAAATGGCTGCTTGATGGACAGCTGATATATTCTGCTCTCATTCACTCCCACAACAACATAGAAGCCTCATTATACTTTCAATTGATGGTTGACATCTAGCGGAACCCCTAGGCAGTGCAACATCATTCATATCTCAAGGGGATTTCATTGGGGACTCTGGTGAATACATACAAGCTCAGATTTCTGACTTCCTGTCCTCAGGATTTTGCCTGCCAATTTGAATCATGTTATACTCACAGACATCATTCAAACCGTTTTAGAAACTTCAGAGTGTTTTCTATCCAATAATACTAATAATATGCTAATATTAGCAACTATGACTGAGGAGCAGGCCATTTAATATGGGCACCTTTCATCCAAGCTACTCAATACTGCCCCTGCAGCCATAAAAAAGTTAATTATTGCAACAATTCTTTCCAAAAGAGTTGGTAACAGGCTGATTGGCCGGCTATTTGAGCCAGTAAAGGGGGCTTTGGGTAGCGGAATGACTTTTGCTTCCCTCCACACCAGCAGCATACCACCCTGCATCACTCTTCTGGCTTGTTTCTGAAGCTAAGCAGGGTTGATCCTGGTCAGTCCCTGGATGGGAGACCAGATCCTGCTGGAAGTGGTGTTAGAGGTCCAGTAGGGGGCACTCTTTCTTCTAGTCTAAAACATATTGCCCCAGGACAGTGATTGTGGACACTGCCCTGTGTAGGGGATGTTAAACTGGTGTCCTGACTCTCTGAGGTCATTAAATATTCCATAGCACTTATTGTAAGAGTATGTGTGTTAATCCGGTGTCCTGGCTAAATTCCCAAGCTGTCCCTCACCTAATCATCCCCAGCTTACAATTGGCTCATTCATCCTCCTCCTCTTGTTGGTAACTATTCCCCAGGTTGTTGCTGTAAATGAGAATGTGTTCTCAGTCAATTTACCTGGTAAAATAAATAAAAGGCCTGAGGACAAACACTTGCAAGTTTATGACATACCAGCAACAAACGCTGGCACTACATATCCAAGTATAACTGATCAAATTATGAAAGACAAGCGTTGTAATTTTGAGTTAAGTAAAGTGAGTGTGGAACAATGTTCTTATTAACAATGACAAGCCACCGGGGTCTGAGAACTTGGATGGAAAATGACTGGGGATAATAGCGGACGATATTGCCACTCCTTTTAGCCATATCTTCAAGCTAAGCCTACTAATTACAACGCTTGTGACTGTAAGTCGCTTTGGATAAAAGCGTCTGCTAAATGGCATATATTATTATTATTATATTACATGTAGGCCTACATGCATTGTAAATCCAATGCATATCCTGTTTCTAATGGTTGTGAGAGGTATATGCACTATTCCCACATGAAGGTTCATGTGTAATGTGACAGGTTGAAAAATGTACGACCTGGGTGTCCACGAGTTGACAGGCCTGTGTATCCTTCCCAGAATGCTAATCAGAGGTACAACAGATCACATCAGCAATTAACTGCATACAGGAGACAGAGGAACTGGCCATGACACATGGATCTGTCCATAGATCCTCTGCCACTATTTATTGCTGCTTGCTGTGTCCTCCATAACTTGTGTACACCAGACTAGTCACATGGGAAAAATGCGAAGATTAAAACGATTCTGTCTGTAGTGGGGAGATTAATAACTACTCAGAGCCAGTTTGCTACAGCAGGAAATGAAAACGTAAGGTGCAGAGTGTTTAGAAGACTCCCTTCACCACCAAAATCATTGACAACTGCGTGCTGTTTTCGAAGGATCGTTAAATAAATGTTAACTATTTCGTTGTAACATCACCTCGAAGAGCATAGTCAGAACTACACATTTCTGATTATTCCATGCAAACAAAATTGAGCACTTTTAGCTCTAATAATCAGAGTTTCATCGCAAGTAACTGCATGATTTTCATGGTCAGTAAACATCAATTGATCATGTCACTTCAGATTCGTCAGGGTGGCCTCACGATATTTGTTACTATTGGCCTCCATTAATTGGATATTTTAAATGATATAAAATGAAAGTAAACTATACCTGACAAGTATGAGTTGTTTAGGTACATTTTCAATCCTTTGTGGGCTCTGCCTGTCAAGCAGCTGAAGGGCTCATTTGCCGATGTACTGTTAGCTTATGTTTACTTTGCAAGCTACAAGTAGAAACTTCGTACATTGTGCATTTTGTGGCCTCCAATTGCTTTTAAATGCTAGTAAAACTAAATGCATGCTCTTCAAACGATTGCTGCCCGCACCTGCCCGCCCGACAAGCATCACTACTCTGGACGGTTCTGACTTAGAATATGTGGACAACTACAAATACCTAGGTGCCAAGTTAGACTGTAAACTCTCCTTCCAGACTCACATTAAGCATCTCCAATCCAACATGAAATCTCGAAGTTCGCAACAAAGCCTCCTTCACTTATGCTGCCAAACATACCCTCGTAAAACTGACTATCCTACCCATCCTTGACTTCGGCGATGTCATTTACAAAATAGCCTCCAACACTCTACTCAGCAAACTGGATGTAGTCTAATGCAGTGCCATCCGTTTTGTCACCAAAGCCCCATATACAACCCACCACTGCGACCTGTATGCTCTCGTTGGCTGGCCCTCGCTTCATATTCGTCACCAAACCCACTGGCTCCAGGTCATTTAAGTCCTTGCTAGGTAAAGCCCCGCCTTATCTCAGCTCACTGGTCACAATAGCAACACCCACCCCGTAGCACGCGCACCAGCAGGTATATTTCACTGGTCATTCCCAAAGCCAACACCTCCTTTGGCCGCCTTTCCTTCGTGTTCTCTGCTGCCAATGAATGGAACGAATTGCAAAAATGACTGAAGTTGGAGACTTATATCTCCCTCTCTAACGTTATGCATCAGCTGTCAGAGCAGCTTACCGATCACTGTACCAGTACACAGACAATCTGTAAATAGCACACCCAACTACCTCATCCCCATATTGTTATTTATCTTTTTGCACCCCAGTATCTCTACTTGTACATCATCATCTGCACATCTATCACTCCAGTGTTAATGCTAAATTGTAATTATTTTCACCTCTTTGGCCTATTTATTGCCTTACCTCCCTAATCTTCTACATTTGCACACACTGTATATAGATTTTCTATTGTGTTATTGACTGTACGTTTGTTTATGTGTAACTCTGTGTTGTTGTTTTTGTCGCACTGCTTTGCTCTGTCTTGGCCAGGTCCCAGTTGTAAATGAGAACTTGTTCTCAACTGGCCTACCTGGTTAAATAAAGGTGAAATATTTTTTTTAAATAAAAAACATTTGGCTTAACAGTGGTAGACTTAATGTACTTTTTTATACAACCAACGTAGGTCTACCTAACAAAGTTAACTAACATTTTTCCCTTTTCCATGATGGATTGCAAAAAATAATTCACATAGGCCATATCTGTTTAACTAAAAAAATGTCTGCTTAAGTGCGCTCTCAAATCACAGTGCATCACAGTGCATCTTGGTTTCTGATCACCACAAATTGGCCAGACTGAGAAGGCTCTTGAGATCCACGCAGGTGGTCCTGATCGTTAGGACGAGCGCTTCAAACAAGTGCTGCAGTTATTTTTGACCTGTTGCTGCAAAACCGTCTGAATTCCTTAAATGATTCAGATCAGTTTTGCAATCTGCCTCATTGACATTCATTTTAGTAAAGCTTTGCCTGAGACATTTTGTGTATGAATACAAGCAGGTAGGCATGATCCCCTACTGGTAGCTCAAAAGATGGAGCCAATTTTGTTACTGTATTACCTGCATGTCAAGGTGGCGTGTATAGTTTCAGCATAAACTGTGTGCGCTTTGAATTCATGGCAACTGTGTAAATACAGTAAACTACAATGCACACCCTGAGCGTTGATCATACAGATAACAGAAGGCTTGTATGAAGACAGATTTAGACATTTAATATGTACTGAACAAAAATATAAACGCAACATGTAAAGTGTTGGTTCTGTGTTTCATGAGCTGAAATAAATCCCAGAAAGGTTTCATACATACAAATAGCTACTCTCAAATTGTGCACAATTTTTTTTACATCCCTAGTGAGCATTTCTCCTTTGCCAATATTATCCAGCCACCTCTATTTTTTTGTTTTCTTGAGTAAGGCAGCTCCAAAATGTTCTGTCACTCATGGGGACCCTACACAATCGTGAAGCTAAGTCCTTAGAAAGGGTAGACATCCAACATTTCAGCCCTTTGGGTCCTGCCATAGAGTTATATTACAAGTGTCCTTTCAAAAGGCTCAACGTCATTGGCCACAGAAACTAAGTCAAATCACGTTATATTTACAGTAGCATTGATTGTGAAAGGAAGATATTGACCAATCTTATCTAGCAGTAATCATGAATCAAGTCTACTGGCAAGTCCTTTTTAATCGTTGTCATATGAAGAGAAATAATGGAGAAAATATAGATAAAACATATCGGTGCTCATCGGCCATGGGACATAAACATTGCACAATAATTTGGAGAATGCAAATTCAACAATGAGTGGTTTGTAAGGAATCTGTGACAGTGGCTATCTGCAAGCATTGAAACTGGGAAGTCGAGAAAAACAGCTCAAACTGGGAAAAAAACAGCGTTTTGAACGGTCATTCAACTCGGAATTGTAAGTCCGGAATATTTCTCTTTGATGTCAGAATTTTCCCATGAAGGACCACAGTTTCCTATTCAAGCACATCACAACAACGTCCAAAAATGTCTTAGGCTGCTTCGTAAATGATGTAGGGTGCCAGAGAGATATATATCCTGTAGCTAAGAAAATAATACTAAGTGTATGTTGTCTAGTAAACTGTTAGTAGCCCATGTGCCTCACCCCAATCATTTGGTCCATTTTCACCAACGCAGTATTGTAAACACCGTTCTTGGCCGGTGTGTGCTTGTTTACTGACTTCGTTTTTACAGCTTTGACAGTGCTACTGATATTAGTGGTGGCGCTTGGCTTGCACGTGCACATTCAGCACACATAACATTCTATAATGGAATTGTGTTATTTGACGTGTCCATGAAAAGCTTTTTTAACGCATCAAATAGTGTTATATGACCTCTATCTTTGACACACAATAACCCAAACGCCGTTCAATGTGCCTCACCCTAACAATTGTCTATTTTCACCTCTTAATCTCACCTACTTCTCTAACTTTGTGGTGCACATGTAGCCTATAACCTGTTTCAGAGAAATGTAATTGAATATTGTAATAGCTTTCATTGTCTGTTTATATATTTTTGCCTACCAAGATTTACATGCTAAAATCGCCACTGATTACACGGTATCATTGGTGCTACAAACCAGGTAGGATGCCACTAGCATAAATAGAGCTACTCAGCAAATGTTGCTTACCAAAGTCAAATGGTATTTTATACACCTAGCATGTAACCTGTTTAAATCCAACAAAGGAGTCAAAGTAGTAATCTTGCTGATTCCTTAGCATGTTTATATACATGCAACAAAATGTTTAAACATCACTAGAATTACTCAAGTCAGGCCATTGACCTCAAGTCAAAGTTTGACCCTCCAAAACAATGAGACAAGTATTAAAGTCAAAGTTCAATTTAGAGGCAAAACAAGCCAATGCAGATACACAACCTGGACTACAGTACCCATGAACTCTTGAATGGATCCTGAGCACCAGGTACCACTTCATATATCCTTGTTTGTGGTCAATGGGGTCTCGTTTGCAGAAGTTAACTCTTCCTCAATGGCATGGTCAGTAACAGAAGGCTCTTGGTCTGCAGACTCTTCCCCACTTGTGCTGAGACCTCAAGAGCTGAGGAAATCGCAACACTCACTTTTTTCCTTGTTGTGGCCTCAGTAGTCAGACAAGCCAGTTGTGGCTTCCTCAGAAGTTGCACCAGTAGAGTAGTCATGATTAGACAAGCCAGTTATGTGCCTCAGCTTCTCAGGGGCCAGGTCATCATTTGCCAGAAAGCCAGCATAGTTTGGAGAGGCTTGGGACTCTACTTCATTGGTCTCCAAAGAGCAGAAATCCTCTCACAGTTCCCATGATAATGACAACAGTCTTGTTACCAATAAATAATGTCTTCCCATAGTCTGTAAGAGGCTTATACAGGCCACTGATGACCCTTTACCTGACTCCCACCTGAAGCCATGACTTAACGATTAATTAACAAGCTTGATTGAAATGTAACATTCAGATTAAAATAGATCATGTACAACAGACTTCTTGGAGGACAGGCAATACTTTCTAATCAAATGAAATTAACTCAAATTGTATTAGTCGGATACACCGAATACAACAGGTGTAGGCCTTACAGTGAAACGCTTACTTACGAGCCCCTAACCAACAATGCCGTTTCAAATAAATATGGATAAGAATAAGAGATAAAAGTAACGACTAATTAAAGAAATCTACTCTATATATTGCATTTATATCTGCAATGTTTTACCCTGCGTGTTAGGTCAGGACAAGCAAGGTAACCTAACCACACTGTATGCAGGAGGAGGCTGTGTGTGAGGTCAGGACATGGTAATCATATTGTATGAGGAGCATATTGTTGTACTTTGCCGAGATAAAGGTGATCTATCACCTACCCTTTGTTTTAGAGCTAATTTAGACTAATAAACTGTACACCTAAATGTCTTCTCACATGCTACCTCCCACCTCCTCAGACCACTGCACCCTGACCTTCGACCCTCCTCTGCCAGGAGAACCTAAGGGCGGAACACCTGACCTCTGGGCCGCGCCCTGTCCCAGCCCACGAGGCTCGCTTTGACCACACCTGGCAGGTGCTCTGCTTCCAGGGCTTCAAACACGGAAAGCACTACTGGGAGCTGGAGTTGTCCAAGCCATGGGCCTACCTGGGGGTAAGAAGATGTGAAGGCCATGGCAGCCGAATGGTGTGTAAATATTTGTATATACTGTATATAATTGTGCCCAAGTGTTTTGATATTTTGACTGCACCATAATTGGTGCATGGTGGGAATGAACGATGGCTTTATACCTTTTCAAACAACACACTCATCCCTTCGTCTACACTGATTGAAGTGGTTTAAACAAGTGACATTCTCTACGGGCTATGTAGAGCTAGTAACATAATGTCTATTCTTGTGGTCTATTCCTTGGTCTAGGGGAGTCATCACATATAGAGGGAAGAAAGGGAGCTTTTTGGATTGAATTCCAGCCGCTGTCCCAGTTGGATACTAGGACACTGATGCCTCGATGGGTGAAAGCAATGTGGTTTTCCATTATGCTCAGTGGAGTTGCCTACATATTCTCTTCACTTATCCAGACTTTTAAGATCAGTAAGTTTGGGGAGGTACTAGGATGTATGTAGGAAAGTAAGCCATTTAGGCATATTAGGGACCTATCCTGTGTGCTGTATGTGAGACCTTTCGTTCTACAACTGTAGTCTGAAACCCCCATTTTTCCCATAGTGAGATAATGGTGCCAGTGAGCCTTTTAGAAACAAAATCCTTGTGAGACCCACAGTTGTGAAAATGCAACAAACCCTAAACTCATGTCAAAAGCTACATAGTTCATCTCCTTAGATCCAGATGTGTATCTTAGTAGCATTTGTGTGTCCAGTCTTCTCTACGATGTAGTGGTTATATAGAAAGGAAGAAATCGAGAAACAAACATTCTAAGCCAGAGCTAGAGATATTTTTTATAAGTGTAGCAAAAACGCATTTGCAAAACGCTTAATTAAATCTAGTTGTGTAGTTGCCACAAATGTTAACTGGAAAGGGAGCACTCCTAACGGCAACCTTAACAGGAATACAAACCACGCTCCCTCCCATTGCTGTCCCTAACATGTAAAGCTGATGATGAAGATAGTGTTGTGATGTCACCTACAGATGTTTTTACGGTCCTGTTGTTGTGGGACACGGACTTGAACGGGAGAGATTAGTAAGTACAGCTGTGGCACAGGAGTCTTCTGGAATGTTAATGTTCAGAGAACATGGGATCAGACTCAGTACAGTGGACTAGCCTTTGGGATACTGATGTGGAGAACCAGAAGCACCGTTAGGAACTGAAAAGGACTACTGTACGGGAAACCGGTTTTCAGTAAGTGAAGGGAAAATAACTTCTCTCGGGCTGCTAGAGGCTGAGGAATGTTCATCAAGTTCCTGTTGGAATTGTACTGGAGCTGATGTTTAATGTTTATCACTACTTTGTTTTGGAATTTGAAGCTGGACATAAATCTGGTATTAATGTAGACTTGGTGCCAGCCTGTTTCTGATTTATCCAACTTGTCATTTTGTCAAACAAGTCAATGATGTAGCACATAAATTCAGAAATAGTCAGGTACCCAGGTTTGCATCACAATGTGTACAGAAAAATGAAATACAGTCAAATTAATAAAATGGACACACTTCACATCACACAAAATGTAACGTAAGCAACTATTTCTGTCTTACAATCTCTCGCTACCAGGTGTAGCACTTCACTCATAGTTTAAAAACAAGAAATGGACAGTGACGGGGGTAAGGGGGGGATACTAGTCATTTTTTGCGCCATCATTGCATGCGATCATCATTCTCAAAGCCGCTGTTTACTTCTGAAGATCACTTTAGCACCGCCCTAAAAACCCGATTCAAATTCGACACAAACCTTCAAATAGGTATGTAATGACTCATTATATAAACTCTTTAGTGTTTTATTTACATTTTAGAGGCGATAAGGTAATAAGTTGGACAGATTCAGTGAAAAAAAACATTTCCCCACACAACATCTCTCCTTCTCACTATCACACATTAGTTTTGCTTCCCCACCTGCCATTTTTAAAAAGACCCGACGGGGCTCATTGTCTTCTTGAATTATGCAGAAACGGACAGCGTTTAGGTCATGTAATTGATTCTGTTGGAAAGGGGAGAAATTGTGCTTTACAATGGTATTGACATTACAGTTGATTTGGAAGTATTACGTTTTTGGGGCGCTAAAACAAGGGCAATTGTACGGACCAAGGCGATGTACAAAAGTGAGTGAGTTTACGTTAGCTCCCTCCAGTAACCACGAGCACAACCATTCCTTGATTTTAAATGGTGGCTTTATTCTGTAGTTTTAGTCAGAATTATCACCTTCCGTGAAAAACTATAAAGTAAATGAAAATACAGTTAAGCACACTCTTACAACTTTCTTGTCTTATGAGTGACTTGTTAGCTTGATATAACTCTGAAGTGCTTACATACATAAACAGTTTAGCCGGAGCTATAACAGTACCAGACTAAAAACATGAATAAAGGAAAAATACCTCATTGGCTGCTTAATATAGAAGGGAGGAAATCCTGGCATGAATTCACACTTCATCCTTAATTTTTTTATGTTACCATACTAACTTACACACTTCAACCTTTACGAACTACACCTACAACTTAGCGAAGGATTGCCTTCACTCCAAAGGTGTGTTGCTTCGATAATAATCCCCGTTACAACAGTTCTTAGCAACTTAGTTCCGCTTGTCTTATCATTTCCCCTGCATAGCGAACACGTAAACAATTCCAACAAAAAAACACAACGACAGAGACTTACAGGCTAATTGTCAGTTACACTCCCACAAATTACTGGTGATTTCTGTGAAATGGGTCTGCAGGTTTCTTGATCTTGATCGCCAGAGCCGCCAGTCGGCCAGGATCCGCCAGAGCCGCCAGTCGGCCAGGATCCGCCAGAGCCTCCAGTCTGCCAGAGCCACCAGTCGGCCAGGATCCGCCAGAGCCGCCATTCAGCCAGGATCCGCCAGAGCCGTCAGTCAGCCAGGATCCGCCAGAGCCGTCAACCAGCCTGAGCTACCTCTCAGTCTTGAGCTACCTCTCAGTCCTGAGCTACCTCTCAGTCCTAAACTACCCCTCAGTCCTGGGCTACCCCTCAGTCCTGGGCTACCCCTCAGTCCTGGGCTACACCTCAATCCTGGGCTACCCCTCAATCCTGGGCTACCCCTCATTCCTGGGCTACCCCTCAATCCTGGGCTTCCCCTCAATCCTGGGCTGCCCCTCAGTCCGGAGGCGTTTGTTTAGTGGAGTGGGGCCCTTTAGTAGGGTTGCCAATCCTAGGTCGGCGGCGAAGGTCGTCATTCCTAGGAAGAGACTAAAGCGGACAAAGACTATGGTGGAGTGGGGTCCACTTCCTGCGCCAGAACCGCCACTGTGGACAGACGCCCACCCAGACCCTCCCCTATGGATTTAGGTGTGCGGCCGGGAGTCCGCACCTTTGGGGGGGTTACTGTCACGCCCTGGCCTTAGTTATCTTTGTTTTCTTTATTATTTTGGTTAGGTCAGGGCGTGACATGGGGGATTTATGTGTTTTGTTGGTCTAGGGGTTTTGTATGTTTATGGGGTGTGTCCTTTCTAGATGTTTATGTAAGTCTATGGCTACCTAGGTTGGTTCTCAATAGAGGTAGGTGCTTATCGTTGTCTCTGATTGGGAACCATATTTAGGCAGTCATGTTCTTTGGGTATTTTGTGGGTGATTGTCTTTGTGTCATTGCACCAGATAGGACTGTTTCAGTTTTCACATTTGTTGTTTTGTATTTTGTAGTGTTCTCGTGTATGATCTTTATTAAACATGTTGAACTCTAACCACGCTGTATTTTGGTCCTCCTCTCCTTCAGCGGAAGAAAACCATTACAGCGTTTCAGTTGTACTGGCTCCTTTGCATTGAGAGCTTTTGTTGTCTCTTCAAGGATAAAAGTGGTGTCGCTATGGGTGTCAAGAAGTGCATACACGAGAACTTCACAATCTGGCTCGCTTGCGGTTGACACCCAAACTGGAATGATTGTGGAGGTGTGAGTGTTGTTCATGTCTTACGACTCCGTTAGATACGGCCTCACTTGACACTCTAGTCCCCTTATCTTGTGGGGGCTCTGTCTTCCTATCCCTTGACCTTTCTTTAGTAAGATCTTCATGCAGGCAGGATGGATGCCTCCTCTGACACGTGTAACAGGTGTTCCTGTTATCACAATTTTTCGAACGATGCCCAGGCCTTAAACAGCCGAAGCACAATTTATTCTCTTGAACAAACTTCTGTCGCTCTGAGGTGGGATTATCCAAGAACTTCAAACATTTGTGGAGACTGTGACCTGACTTCTCACAGAAGACACAACTAGTAACAATATCTTTCTCATCAGAGTTATTTACTAATACCCTTGCCCTGGGGCTTTGAATCCTTGGCATCTTAGGTTTTCCATCTTCACTTGATTTCAAAACATGAAGGGATATTACAGGATTGCAGGCAATCTTGGCTTCTCTCATGAGAAACTTCACAAACTGACTGAAGCTAAGAAAGGTCTCAGTTTCTTCTAAGATGTCTATGACCTTTCTATTTCATCTTGAAGTTAGTCAATCTGGAAGTTTAGCGAGGATCTTTTGGTTTTCATTACAGTCATTAAGCACCTCCAGGCCCTTATTCTGAGACATAGCAGCTTCACAGCTGTGAAGAAAGTCTACAAGGTCTCTAAGTTCAAGACTGTCCTTGAATCCTATCTTAGGCCATGCATTGAGCTTATCTCTGACTTGGCGATGAGGAATTTGTTTCCATTCCTTTCTTCAAGAATGGTCCACGCAGCATGGTAGGCTGACTCTGTTCCTAATAGAAAGTAACTTTCAATGGCTTTCTTGGCATGCCCACCGACATATTTTCTTAAGTAGTATATCGTCTCAGTTGCTGATATGTTTTTCCTGTCTATCAGAGTCTGAAAAGAGACCTTCCAGTCAGTGAATGAGAGAGGTTCTCCATTGAATGTTACTGGTTCTGGAATGGTGAGGTGGCTTTCGCTGATTGATTCAGCTAGTAACCTGACCATGGTCTTGGTGCCATCTTCTTGCTGTGTGCTTGTCACAACATGTTGTGGTGAGAGACTGTGAAATGGGCCACTTCTGTGCATGACTTCTTTCACAGATTTGCAGTTAGAGAGTAGTTCTCTCTTCTCGTCCTCTGAGTTTATCTTGCTCATACACTTGCATCCGCGCCTTGGCAGCATTTCGTTTCATGAGCACTCCTAGGCGCTCTAGCTCTCTACACTTGTCTTCTAGCATCCTTAGTCTGGCAGCATTTTCTACTTTTAACTTGACTCGCAGCCAAGCTTATTCTAAGCTACGTTTCACAGCCTCAGCTTCTTGCTCCGCTGTCCTCTTTTTATCGTCATCTTCGAGTCTCTGAAGCTATTCTAGTTGATGCTCTTACTTAACCATTACTTCTAAAGCTGCTTGGTTAGCAGCAACTCCCGCCGCAGCCTTTTGTCTCTTGACAGATGACACGCTTGACCCTTGAGTTGCTTTTGAGACTGGGAGGAAGCACTTGAGTGATGATTGTTGAGACTTGACTTATTTGAGAGTTCGGAAATGCACAAGGAATTGCTGTCATTCCAGTGCAGCTCTAGTTACCTTGACCTTCTTCCCTGCCTTTTAAATGACACCTTACAGTCTTGATAATAGACATTGTAACTGCTTAACAAGTATCAACTCGGCGTATATCATTGTCGGCAATGTAGATTTGACTCAAATTTACATGGGCAATGTTTAGATCTGTAGAGGTATGGCTAAACTTGTTTAAGAGGTCTTGTAGTAGTTCTTCAGAGCAACAACCTGTCAGTCACAGTTTTGCCTGCTTTACCAGAGCCTTCCACTTCTCATAGCTGACCCTGAAACGATGTTCGAGCTGTCTCCACCTTTCGTCGCGCAGTTCTCTGCCCTTTTCAGTTAACCTGGGGACGCTCACCTCTTCGTGGCTCTTGTTGTGATGTCTCATTAGCAGCCTCTGTATCATCATTCGCTGGCAGCCGTGACTTCCTCTTCCTGCTGCTCTGTTTGTTCTGATGAAGGCTTGAAGTTCGAGGTGTTGCTGCGGCTGCTCAACTTGACCCACCCCATCTTTATTACCTTTAGTTCTTAGCCACATAGTTCCGCTTGTCTTATCATTTCCCCCCGCATAGCGAACACGTAAAACAATTCCAACAAAAAACACAACGACATAGACTTACAGGTTAATTGTCAGTTACACAAGATCCGTTTGATAAAACCCAATTCATTGCATATTAGTTTTTTAAAAATGTTGTCTTTTTAACATTGTTTTTGAACATTTCAAATTAATTATTCAATAAATTAGAGGGAGTTTAAAATAAATATATATCCATCCATATATTATATATTACTTCCGACCCTACCGTTACAATTGTTTACACTGGAACTCCAACATGGTTAGATTAAGACACTGCGGAGCCGGCACGAGATATGGGTTTGAAAATGCACCTCAATGCAGGGATGGGATATGTACTACAAATGTTACCTTTATCCAAACTGATACATTGAGAAGATAGCAGTATTTCAATTTTTCTGGAAAACTGCCCTTTTCGTCCTCATGCTAGCTACAGCAGCCATTATGGAATGGCACGTTGCGTTGAACAACAAATGCGCTGATTGTCTGACACTGCCATTCCAAAATGGGTCCGGAACAATGCGGAGTGATGTAAGGATAGTTTTTATTATTCCTTGATGTAGCGGGTGATTGAGTGTGTTCTAGAATGTTCTTAGGGCAACTGCACTATACACACACAGGCGGCAGCAGTAGTAGCAGGAAGCTAAGATAATCTTTCCATGAAGCAGTGGCGTTTATTCATGAAAGTTAAGGGGAGGCAGGCGTCCACAAATATTTGACAAAGTAAAAATCTCTGTTTTTTTCATAATGTTCTGTCAATTCGCAAGTGGCTGAATCTCACCAAAGAAATCATCAGAGCGATGGAAATAGAGCCCCACTGTCTCAGTATGTGTAGTCCATGTATCTGATGCTGTCTTGACCAAAAGAGTATAACATATTGCCACCAAAGCATTTGAATGATTGATGCCAGCAAGGATTTGGCCTCCCTTAATACATTTTTTTATAATAAGAATAATTAGCCAATTTGCATTCAGCTTGTGCAGCAAAACTCCTATGCGAGGAAGTTAGGTTAGCAAGCATTTTAGCAAGGTAGCCAATGACAAGAAAATCTAAACGTGTGCTGTATGACACGGCCATATACCGTTTTGCCAACATGAAAGAGAGGAGGATGGCATTGGCGTTCAATGTCAACATTTTCAGTTTTACTTGTACACGCACACGCACACACAAACAGAAATCAGTACCATGGACAGACACATAACATTTAGCCATTTTGATTGGACAATTTTGATTTGCAGCTGAGCCGCGAAGTGGTAGGATACACAAGCTCACAGAACGGGACCGATTCTGTTCAACGTGGTGAAAACAGTTTGGAGAAGGACCTTTCCTGTTTCAGCATGGCAATTCCCCTGTGCACAAAGCGAGGTCCATACAGCAAGGGTTTGTTGAGATCAGTGTGGAAGAACTTGACTGGCCATCACAGAACCCTGACCTCAACCCCATCAAACACTTGTGGGATAAATTGGAACGCTGACTGCGAGCCAGGCCTAATCGCCCAACATCAGTGTCCGACCTCACTAATGCAGCAATACTTGACGAGCAGGTGTCCACATACTTTTGGTTATGTAGTGTAGATTAGCAAAGAAATCCCTTCATTCAGTCTAGTTCGATAGGTCTTCAAGTCTTTTAAAATAAATCAGCTTCTCACCAAAACGACATTCTAAACCTTAAGCCTGCATGTACTGTATATGCGTTTACGCTTTAGCCAACTTGCCATTGTCATAACTGGCAAGGGTTGGCTAACACAGAAAAAAGCAGGTACACAAGACTAGTACTAAACTTCACCTCAGCCTTAACCTAATATCCCCTGTTTCCTGACAGCTTTGGCACAAACAAGATACAATCATATCAACTACTCTAGAAGAGCTGTAAGTTAGGCTGTTTAGTTAAAGTAAGCTGGGTATGATGTAATTGTTTAGTTGGGGCCTCACGAGTGGCACAGCGGTCTGTGTGGCTTGGCAGGGTCGTGTTTCGGTAGACGCATGGCTCTTGACCTTGCAGTGATGGGACAAAACTGTAACTGCCAATTGGGGAGAGAAACTGGTAAAAAGTAGAACTCAGATAGAAGGGAGCTGCCTGTGCAAAAGCTGGAGAAAGGGGGGAGGTGGAGCTAATGTAGCTATTAATGCAAGTATCCTTAAGAGGAATGTGAGTTAAGGTTAAAACCCTGGACAGAGGATGGAAGGAGGAGGGGGAGGAGGGGGGGGGGAGAATAAAAGGGAACAAGGTAGACAGAGAGGAGAGAGACCAACAGAAGGGGTTGGTGGAAGAGACAGAGGAGGAGAAAGGAGGAGGAAACGCATCGTAGGGTTGGAGAGATGGGGCGGTAGAGGCCGTGGGAGCTGAGATATCGATGCTCTACTTGGTCTTCTTGTCCTCAGTAGGAGAGTAGGGGGCAGGTTTGTCCTGGAGAAGAGGAGAAAAACATTCCGTATGTTTACATACACTCCCGTCCTTATTTATTTGGACAGTGAAGCTAAAACTTTGACAGGAGTGTTTAATCACGATTGCTGCTGACAGACATGATAGGCAACATTGATTGACAGACCACGTAAAATTGGCAAGCTAGCTCTAATAACAGGCTTGGACTTCTAAAAGCCCTAAAAGTGCATGCGTTCCCACCAATAGTAGTGCTTTCACCTGACAAGGTCGTTGAGATCTGAGCGGAAAGGAAGCTTTCCTGAAGTCTGTTGGGATAAAAAGAAAGAGAAGGGAGATCGCATGTGCACACACATACGCACAAACACACACACATACAAACCCACTTGCGTGTGTGCATGCGTGTGATCCACCCAGCTCCATGGCAAACAGCAGCATTGATCCATCACTTTTGCTTTAATTATCTCACAATCAATCCAGGATGCCTCTTGTTACAGCTGAGCTAACCCTCCTGATACCACCACTACTTCTCTGTCTGTGTGTTTTATCTCGACACATTTAAAGATCTGTAATGAAAAGATAGTGAAGGGGGGAGAAAGCGACAGAGTCAGAGGGAGAGAGAGACGGAGCAAAAGAGAAGGGCTGGAGAAAAAGACACACAGAGAGAGAGAAAGGTAGAGGGACAGAGAGGGGTTGGAGAATGAGATGCTGACAGAGAGTGTAATGGGTGCGTGTTGGTGGCATAGAAGTCAGGTGCAGGAGAACGAACTTGGTAAAAACGGAGTTGTTTAATAAATGCTGATAAAACTCCAAAAAACTAAATGTACAAAATAACAAAAGTGGGTACAAAACCCGTCGCACACCAACATAATACATGCACAATCACATACAATCAAACTATCTCTGACAAGGACATGAGGGGAAACAGAGGGTTAAATACACATGTAATTGATGGGATTGGAACCAAGTGTAAAAGAAGACAAGACAAAACCAATGGAAAATGAAAAATGAATCAATGACAGCTAGAAGGCTGGTGACGTGGGCCGCCGAACACTACCCGAACAAGGAGAGGGACTGACTTCGGTGGATGTTGTGACAGAGAGAGAGAAAGAGAGACAGAGGGAGAGAACAAGAGAGAGAGAGCTGTTGTGTTCACAGCGGTAGCCCTCAAGGGTTTAGCAGCCATGATTCTAAATGATCTAGGAGAGGGCCTGGATTGAGCTAGACCTGGCGGATGGATAAATACTCACAGTGTTTCACTCCAGACAAATAATCAGTTTTACACGCACACACACACGCACGCACGCACATGCTGAGGCCTGCAGCGCTATCTGGCCTTGCCAAAAGGAGTGAGCATTATGGGGAGTGAAAAAAAAGCCTCAGTCAGATGTTCAGGGACCATTTAATGATATTACATTAATAAGACTGTAATAAGGCTACGCCATGTAGGGAGTTAGGGTACAGCGGAACAGCTGTCGCACAAACTCCAAATGGTGTGTGTGTAGGCGCGCGCGTGTGTGTGTACCTGAGTCTTGTGGGACCCAAATGTCCAGATGTGGTTTGAAGTGTTGGAGAATTCAATCACTTTGTGGAGTGCAGTGCCATCAAACCTTTATCCTTGGCACCAGGATGGGGATTCAGTGTGGGTAGCAAAACAATTACGTTCAGCACCAGTCAAAGGTTTGGACACACCAACTCATTCCAGGGTTTTTCTTTATTTTTTACTATTTTCTAGAATAATAGTGAAGACATCAAACTATGAAATAATACACATGGAATCATGTAGTAAACAAAAAAGTGTTAAACAAATCTAAATATATTTTATATTTGAGATTCTTCAAAGTAGTCACCCTTTGCCTTGATGACAGCTTTGCACACTCTTGGCATTCTCTCAACCAGCTTCATGAGGTAGTCACCTGGAATGCATTTTGATTAACAGTTGTGCCTTGTTAAAAGATCATTTTTGGAATTCCTTTCCTTCTTAATGTGTTTGAGCCAATCAGTTGTGTTGTGACAAGGTAGGGGTGGTATACAGAAGATAGCCCTGTTTGGTAAAAGACCAAGTTCATATTATGGCAAGAACAGCTCAAATAAGCAAAGGGAAATGACAGTCCATCATTACTTTAAGACATGAATGTCAGTCAATCAGGAAAATGTAAAGAACTTTGAAAGTTTCTTCAAGTGCAGTCGCAAAAACCATTAAGCGCTATGATGAAAATGGCTCTCATGAGGACCGCCACAGGAAAGAAAGTCCCAGAGTTACCACTGCTGCAGAGGATAAGTTCAGTTGAGTTACCAGCCTCAGAAATTGAAGCCCAAATAAATGCTTCACAGAGTTCAAGTAACAGACACATCTCAACATCAACTGTTCAGAGGAGACTGCGTGAATCAGGCCTTCGTGGTTGAATTGCTGCAAAGAAACCAATACAAAAGGACACCAATAAGAAGAGACTTGCTTGGACCAAGAAACACGAGCAATGGACATTAGACCGGTGGAAATCTGGCCTTTGGTCTGATGAATACAAATGTTTGATTTTTGGTTCCAACCGCTGTGTCTCTGTGAGATGCAGAGTAAGTGAACGGATGATCTCTGCATGTGTGGTTCCCACCGTGAAGCATGGAGGAGCACACTTAACCAGCATGGCTACCACAGCATTCTGCAGCGATACGCCATCCCATCTGGTTTGCACTTAGTGGAATTATAATTTGTTTTTCAACAGGACAATGAGCCAACACACCTCCAGGCTGTGTAAGAGCTATTTGACCAAGAAGGAGAGTGATGGAGTGCTGCATCAGATGACCTGTCCTGCACAATCACCCGACCTCAACCCAATTGAGATGGTTTGGGATGAGTTGGATCTCAGAGTGAAGGAAAAGCAGCCAATAAGTGCTCAGCATATGTAGGGACTCCTTCAAGACTGTTGAAAAAGCATCCCAGGTGAAGCTGGTTGATAGAATGTCAAGAGTGTAAAAAGCTGTCAAGGCAAAGGGTTGCTACTTTGAAGACTCTCAAATATAAAATATATTTTGATATATAAAATATATTTGTTTAACAGTTTTTTGTTTTGATGTCTTCACTATTATTATACAGAAAATATGTAAAAATAAAGAAAAACCCTTGAATGAGTAGGTGTTTACAAACTTTTGACTGGTACTGTACATTTGGCTATATTCCTTGAAATTGTACAAAGGAACCAATCAAATAGTCCCAAAAGTGCAGTATCTAGAAATGTATCATACTCATGTTCAACTTTCAGCAATTTACACTTTTACTATAACACACATCAATCAATGGAAAGATGACATATTTAACTCTCTCGCTCTCTCTTTCTGAAGTCCTACTTTTTCAGCGTGGTAGTTGTTTCTAACACAGTAATGATCAATGGAGATGAGCTGGATAATCTACTTCCTCTTCACATAATCTGCATCTCCTCCCTGCTTTCCTGATCATCCAACCCTTTTTAATGGTAATACACTGAATACGCAACAGATTGCATATGTCGCTTACCATGATACCTTTGCATGACATACACAATGATCAATGAAATATAAAATGTTAAGCTTTCAGTTATGTATTGTATAGTCATACACAATGATCAATAAAAAAAAGGTGTTAGAATCTAGATCTACTATGTATTTGGTATGCGTCTAGTCTCCTGTCTGTCAATCTGTTTTATCTAGCAAACCAGTCCCTCTGTAGAGATAGCTTCGATTTTATTGTGGTATTTGTGGGTAGAAATGCTTGACTTTGCTGTCACAATCCTGGCATTTTGCAAAAGCAATATGTGATGATTTTGTCCAATTTGTGACGAAATGCGCTGACAAGGGAAAAAATGTGTTGACGTGTGGCTTGATTGAGCCAAATTATGCTGTAAATGTGTGTTGATTGGTTGAAATTGCGAGCCCACTTTTTGTACTGCCGTGATGTCAGTTTTATGCAGTAAAATTGCTATGATTTTAATGTTTTGTGCAGAAATAGTGCAGTTATTGGTGAAATTTGCAAGCCCTCGCATAATATGCAGGGAATTGATGATTTTGCAAAAAATGTACTATGTGTGTTCCGGAGTTCTAAATTGAGCAGCTGCTGAACAATGAGCTCCTGTATATATTGAGATTTAAATGGTTTTTTAGAGTGAAGTACATCGAAAAAATCAAGAGAAAACTGCAAGACTCAATAGAAGACAAAACAAGGAACAAACCAAAAAAGACAGGCTTTTGAAAAATTAACTATTTTTCATAAAATTGTACAGTTATCTTAGCAAGCTGAATTGATAGCAGAATTGTTTACTTGTTGCTAAGCAGTTGCTATGGACTCTCCTGGAAGAAGCTAGCTAGCTTACAAAGAATAACAACAAAAAATATCTAGTTAACAGAAGAAAGGAAGACAAAATAAGGACAAAAGAAGGACAGAAGAAAAAGGAAAAGAAAGAGGACAACAAAGTGAAACAGTCAGCACTTTATTGCAACTTCGTATTTCGTCGTCCTAACGTAGTCTACACTGCTATCTGCCCAGCAGCAAGCCAGCCAGCAAACGTCCACCGTCTACCGAATAGCAGCACTGTAGAAACTATTACACTCAACTGAACGACTTGATTAGTGTAGTGTTAGCTAGCTACATAGTTGTCTTTGCTGTCTTCGTATCCAAGATAATTGTGTAGTTTAGAGCGTGTAGTCTTAGAGTGATTATCTTAATTTACCGAGGTTAGCTAGCCAGCTATTTGTCGTCCTTAACGTAGGAGACACTGCTAGCTAGCCAACAGCTAGCCAACGTCTACTGAATAGAACTTCCTCACTCAACAACCCGGTCGCATTCCGCTTCGCTCCACAGGTAGTATCACATTTTCATTTCATTTCATTACAGCACAACGGTTTGATTTGTTTGATCGTAGCTAGCTACATAGCTAGCTACATAGCCGTCTGTGTATCAAAGATAATTGTGTAGTCTAGAGCGATTTTCTAGGTTAGCTAGCCAGCTATTGTCGTTCTTTTAACGCAACGTAACGTAATCAACACTGCTAGCTAGCCAGCTAGCCCCCGAATAGCAGCACTGTAGAAACTATTACACTCAACGGAACGACTTGATTAGTGTAGTGTCAACAACGCAGACACTGCCAGCTAGCCTACAAAGTCAACAACGCAGCCACTGCCAGCTAGCCTACTTCAGCAGTACTGTATCATTTTAATCATTTTAGTCAATAAGATTCTTGCTACGTAAGCTTAACTTTCTGAACATTGAGACGTGTAGTCCACTTGTCATTCAATCTCCTTGCATTAGCGTAGCCTCTTCTGTAGCCTGTCAACTATGTGTCTGTCTATCCCTGTTATCTCCTCTCTGCACAGACCATACAAACGCTCCACACCGCGTGGCCGCGGCCACCTAATCTGGTGGTCCCAGCGCGCACGACCCACGTGGAGTTCCAGGTCTCCGGTAGCCTCTGGAACTGCCGATCTGCGGCCAACAAGGCAGAGTTCATCTCAGCCTATGCCTCCCTCCAGTCCCTCGACTTCTTGGCACTGACGGAAACATGGATCACCACAGATAACACTGCTACTCCTACTGCTCTCTCTTCGTCCGCCCACGTGTTCTCGCACACCCGAGAGCTTCTGGTCAGCGGGGTGGTGGCACCGGGATTCTCATCTCTCCCAAGTGGTCATTCTCTCTTTCTCCCCTTACCCATCTGTCTATCGCCTCCTTTGAATTTCATGCTGTCACAGTTACCAGCCCTTTCAAGCTTAACATCCTTATCATTTATCGCCCTCCAGGTCCCCTCGGAGAGTTCATCAATGAGCTTGATGTCTTGATAAGCTCCTTTCCTGAGGACGGCTCACCTCTCACAGTTCTGGGCGACTTTAACCTCCCCACGTCTACCTTTGACTCATTCCTCTCTGCCTCCTTCTTTCCACTCCTTTCCTCTTTTGACCTCACCCTCTCACCTTCCCCCTACTCACAAGGCAGGCAATACGCTCGACCTCATCTTTACTAGATGCTGTTCTTCCACTAACCTCATTGCAACTCCCCTCCAAGTCTCCGACCACTACCTTGTATCCTTTTCCCTCTCGCTCTCATCCAACACTTCCCACACTGCCCCTACTCGGATGGTATCGCGCCGTCCCAACCTTCGCTCTCTCTCCCCCGCTACTCTCTCCTCTTCCATCCTATCATCTCTTCCCTCTGCTCAAACCTTCTCCAACCTATCTCCTGATTCTGCCTCCTCAACCCTCCTCTCCTCCCTTTCTGCATCCTTTGACTCTCTATGTCCCCTATCTTCCAGGCCGGCTCGGTCCTCCCCTCCCGCTCCGTGGCTCGACGACTCATTGCGAGCTCACAGAACAGGGCTCCGGGCAGCCGAGCGGAAATGGAGGAAAACTCGCCTCCCTGCGGACCTGGCATCCTTTCGCTCCCTCCTCTCTACATTTTCCTCCTCTGTCTCTGCTGCTAAAGCCACTTTCTACCACTCTAAATTCCAAGCATCTGCCTCTAACCCTAGGAAGCTCTTTTCCACCTTCTCCTCCCTCCTGAATCCTCCCCCCTCCTCTCTGCAGATGACTTCGTCAACCATTTTGAAAAGAAGGTCGACGACATCCGATCCTCGTTTGTTAAGTCAAACGACACCGCTGGTTCTGCTCACACTGCCCTACCCTGTGCTCTGACCTCTTTCTCCTCTCTCTCCAGATGAAATCTCGCGTCTTGTGACGGCCGGCCGCCCAACAACCTGCCCGCTCGACCTTATCCCCTCCTCTCTTCTCCAGACCATTTCCGGAGACCTTCTCCCTTACCTCACCTCGCTCATCAACTCATCCCTGACCGCTGGCTACGTCCCTTCCGTCTTCAAGAGAGCGAGAGTTGCACCCCTTCTGAAAAAACCTACACTCGATCCCTCCGATGTCAACAACTACAGACCAGTATCCCTTCTTTCTTTTCTCTCCAAAACTCTTGAACGTGCCGTCCTTGGCCAGCTCTCCCGCTATCTCTCTCAGAATGACCTTCTTGATCCAAATCAGTCAGGTTTCAAGACTAGTCATTCAACTGAGACTGCTCTTCTCTGTATCACGGAGGCGCTCCGCACTGCTAAAGCTAACTCTCTCTCCTCTGCTCTCATCCTTCTAGACCTATCGGCTGCCTTCGATACTGTGAACCATCAGATCCTCCTCTCCACCCTCTCCGAGTTGGGCATCTCCGGCGCGGCCCAGGCTTGGATTGTGTCCTATCTGACAGGTCGCTCCTACCAGGTGGCGTGGCGAGAATCTGTCTCCTCACCACGCGCTCTCACCACTGGTGTCCCCCAGGGCTCTGTTCTAGGCCCTCTCCTATTCTCGCTATACACCAAGTCACTTGGCTCTGTCATAACCTCACATGGTCTCTCCTATCATTGCTATGCAGACGACACACAATTAATCTTCTCCTTTCCCCCTTCTGATGACCAGGTGGCGAATCGCATCTCTGCATGTCTGGCAGACATATCAGTGTGGATGACGGATCACCACCTCAAGCTGAACCTCGGCAAGACGGAGCTGCTCTTCCTCCCGGGGAAGGACTGCCCGTTCCATGATCTCGCCATCACGGTTGACAACTCCATTGTGTCCTCCTCCCAGAGCGCTAAGAACCTTGGCGTGATCCTGGACAACACCCTGTCGTTCTCAACTAACATCAAGGCGGTGGCCCGTTCCTGTAGGTTCATGCTCTACAACATCCGCAGAGTACGACCCTGCCTCACACAGGAAGCGGCGCAGGTCCTAATCCAGGCACTTGTCATCTCCCGTCTGGATTACTGCAACTCGCTGTTGGCTGGGCTCCCTGCCTGTGCCATTAAACCCCTACAACTCATCCAGAATGCCGCAGCCCGTCTGGTGTTCAACCTTCCCAAGTTCTCTCACGTCACCCCGCTCCTCCGCTCTCTCCACTGGCTTCCAGTTGAAGCTCGCATCCGCTACAAGACCATGGTGCTTGCCTACGGAGCTGTGAGGGGAACGGCACCTCAGTACCTCCAGGCTCTGATCAGGCCCTACACCCAAACAAGGGCACTGCGTTCATCCACCTCTGGCCTGCTCGCCTCCCTACCACTGAGGAAGTACAGTTCCCGCTCAGCCCAGTCAAAACTGTTCGCTGCTCTGGCTCCCCAATGGTGGAACACACTCCCTCACGACTCCAGGACAGCGGAGTCAATCACCACCTTCCGGAGACACCTGAAACCCCACCTCTTTAAGGAATACCTAGGATAGGATAAAGTAATCCTTCTCACCCCCCTTAAAAGATTTAGATGCACTATTGTAAAGTGGCTGTTCCACTGGATGTCATAAGGTGAATGCACCAATTTGTAAGTCGCTCTGGATAAGAGCGTCTGCTAAATGACTTAAATGTAAATGTAAATGGGGACAACAGAGGAGCTGGAGAGAGAAGTATGACGTCATGACGACCCTAGAGTGGGTTCAGTTTGGGTAAACTTGTGTGGATGTGTCTCAAACAAAAACACTAAGGCCTAGATTCAATCCGTTTGTGGGTAATGCGGCTGTTAAAGACAATGTTCCCCGTTCATGGAGATCCCATTCACTGTAAACACTAAGGCCTAGATTCAATCCGTTTGTGGGTAATGCGGCTGTTAAAGACAATGTTCCCACGTTCATGGAGATCCCATTCACTGTAAACACTAAGGCCTAGATTCAATCCGTTTGTGGGTAATGCGGCTGTTAAAGACAATGTTCCCACGTTCATGGAGATCCCATTCACTGTAAACACTAAGGCCTAGATTCAATCCGTTTGTGGGTAATGCGGCTGTTAAAGACAATGTTCCCACGTTCATGGAGATCCCATTCACTGTAAACACTGCATATGTTGGCTCAATTGGAAATGGTCTTTAAAAAGCCACAATGCCTATAATCGGTCAGATTGAATCCCGGCCTAAAATAATGACATTTTTCGCAGAATGTTTGTCATTAGAAATGGGGACAATTTAGAACATGGGGATAATGTGGACATAAAAAAGATCCAGGACAACACCCCCTGCTGACTGAAAATAACTAACCTTCCATGATATGTGAACTGATGGCGTTTTTGAGTGTATTGTTTAAAACGGTGTACAGCAAATTGGCCAGGGTTACCTAGTGTTGATTTTTCTGTGTAACATTTCTAGTGTTGATTCAGGTTTAAGTGTTAAATTAACACATATTGGTGTAAAAGCACCCCAGTGTTGGTGTTAATAACTCAAGTCATTTTGTGGGTCGAAATGTCGGGGGGAAAAACAGTGTTTGGAAGGTAGCTAGGAATCAGAGAAACATTTGTGCTCAATATTTGTTCTTTTATTTTGTTACTTTACTATTTTTGTTTTACAATTAGTGCAACGAAACACATAAGACAAGGAGCTCCTATGTTAGATATAAAAGAAAAATGCAGATGATAGATTCATGGGTTTGAGGGGCATCTTCTACGATGTGAAACGTATCCATTGGTCAATTAAAACTAAAACAATTATCCTTCAACTGAAGAACTTAATAGCTTTTTTACAAGAAGCGCACCTGCCTGATAGTGAGCACTTCAAGTTCAATAAAACCTGGGATAATGAGGTACTTTTCTCATCACGTAGTTCTGAGAGGAGAAGGGGAGCTGCTATTCTAATACACAGATCCACCCAGTTTGTTTTGCATAAAGAAGTAAAAGATAAAGGGAGATGCATATTATTGAACAGGTCCATTGAAGGAGTGAAAGTCTCAATGTTTAATGTACTTGTATATGCACCTAATGAAGATATACCTGAGTTCATGAAAAATATTTTCGATTTGATTTCTGATAAAGTAAAGGGGCATTTTATGCGGTACTGAAGATAAGGCTCCCCTCTAGACCAGCCATATCCAGAATGAGCCGTGCTTTATGAAATGGCTCCATGGAACTGGTTCTAGTAGATGTGTGGGAGACATTTGAACACTAATTGAAGAGGTTTTACTCCCAGCCCCATACACCAAAAATAGAAACATATAGAATTATAGAATGCAAGATCTTGAGCATTACTCTTTCTGATCATAGGCCGGTGTCAGCTGTATGGGATCTGGAGTGACATTCACACTCCACGTTGTGGAGGGTTGTGAATTGTGAACGCGTCGATGCTTGAAGCTGAATTTAGACAGTTTATTCATTCAGAATTTGAACGGTACCTAGAGTTTAACCAAACACCTGATGTTTCGCCTGCTGTTCTGTGGGAAGGTGCAAAGGCTGATTTGAGAGGGTGTACTGTTTCATATGCATCAGCAAGGGGGGGAAAAGTTAGTGAAATTATGCAGAAAATTGGAAGATGACATTGAGAGATTGGAAATCAGGCATAAACAACAACAATCCCCCTCAATCCTCATCCAATTAAAAGAGGCCCGTAGAGGGAAATCTGAGATTTCTAAAGCAATGCTATTATGAGAATGGGAACAGAGCAAGTCATTTACTTTCTTTCCGGTTAAGGAAACAACAGGCCTCTAGGATTATCCAAAAGGTTCAATGAAATGATGTTGATGCACCCTTTGTTACAAGACCCCAGGATATATCAGAAACCTTTGCAGAGTTTTATAAGAATTTATATTCAGATTCAGAAAAAGTCCTGAGCCTGATAAACTGCAAGGTTGCATCGAACTTCCTCAGTTGACGAGCTCTAGCAGTGACGGAACCAGATAGACCTGTATCAGAAGCAGATATAGATGAATATAGACATATCCCTCTGCTCCAAGGTGATTACAAACTGCTTACTTCCATTTTGGCAAAGAGACGAGGAAAAGTGATAACACATACTATTTCTTAAAAGTCGAAGCCGTTGCGGGGGTTCTAAACTGACATATGGAAATGTTTTAAGATGGTCATACTATGGATCATTTAGCTATTTGATTTGACATTTTAGGGGACGAACCCCAATTATATGAAATAATGATTTGATCAAATATTTATTTTGACCTTACCTGCTATAGCCCAAAGAAACAATACTTCCATTCATTTTTTAAGACCGGTACCGGTTACCTTCAGACGAGTCCCTTGACACTTGTGGTGGTCCTAGAGCAAAATGGAGAACACCATCTTTTTTTGTGTGATAATATCCCCTTTCCACAGTGAGGTCACAAACGGTTTGGACGCTACAAACAGAAGTTGGCACATCGACAGTACCGACTTTCAGACGAGTTCGTGAGAGTCTCCGTCCAGATTGTACGTATGATTTTGTGATAATACCGATGTCGCATGGTCCGACTAACACTGCTCTGCTCTGCCACTGTTTACAGCAGATGTGGAAGTGCGACATCGGCGCATGCGGTGGACAGACACATTCAATGCAAAAACTTAAACTGGCGGATTTTAACAGGGATTTTTCCATTATGTTACTTAGATTGTTAGATACTTAGATTGACACACTGGATGTGTCCCAATCCCAAACATGCTCAATGGTTGACATGTCTGGTGAGTTACAGGCAATGGAAGAACTGGGATATTTTTAGCTTCCAGGAATTGTGTACAGATCCTTAAGACATGGGGCCTTGCATTATGATGTTGAAACATGAGGTGATGGCGGCAGATGATTGGCACGACAATGGGCCTCAGAATTTTGTCATGGTGTGCATAAAAAATGCCATTAATAAAATGCAATTGTGTTCGTTGTTCGTAGCTTATGCCTGCCTATACCATAACCCCACTGCCACCACGGGGCACTCTGTTCACAACGTTAACATCAGCAAACCGCTCACCCACATGACACCATACACGTGGTCTACGGGTGTGAGGCCGGTTGGACTTACTGCCAAATTCTCTATACAGTCAGCATTCCAATCGTACTCTCCCTCAAAACTTGAGACATCTGTGGCATTTTGTTACGTGACAATACTGCACATTTTAGAGTGGCCTTTTATTGTCCCCAGCACAAGATGCACCTGTGTGCTGATCATGCTGTTTAATCAGCTTCTTGATATGCCACACCTGTCAGGTGCATGGATTATCTTGGCAAAGGAGAAACGCTCTCTAACAGGGATATAAACAAATGTGTTATTTTTGTGCAGATGTAACATTTCTTGGATCTTTTATTTCAGTTCATGAAACATAGGAACAATACTTAACATGTCTCATTTATATTCCGTTTATATGCACATTTTAATAGACACTCTTATCCAAAGCAATGTGTGTACATACAATTTCATTATACACAGATGCCCCTATGGGAATCAAACCCACACTCCTGGCATTACAAGTGTGATGCTTTACCAACTGAGCCACATAAGCGTGTACATCTAAACTAATCCAATCAGTTAGTTAGATTTATTGTACCCATTACTGAAACGGTTGTTCCATTTATATTATTTAGTTATTAAGGGTTTTAAGCCTGACAGACATTCTGAATGCAGTTTGCGATGGAAAGAAAATTCCAACTGTTGGATATCCTAACTCTGACTGGATTCCAATAGGAATTACACATCACATTCCAGTATAACGTAGCTTGCATATCTTGATGTGGCCTGTAAACAATTAATTTCAGGTCACTGTATTAGGGTAGAACCACACCTCAACATAAGGCCTTATGAGATATGCAATGTCAAAATAAGTTTAATTTTGAAGATGAAATTCACCTAGAAATTAATTTGCTAAAGAATGCAGGACTAAACATTAACAAATTCAACAACCATGTCTCTGTCACTAACAAATACGCTCATGGGTGGTAACTCTTGAATTCAGTCTTAAAGGCAAGGCACACTGGGAAATTATATTGGAGGTATGACTTGGTTGGGGTGTAGCTTTATGTTAGCAATTTTTGGCAACCTGTGAGTGGAAGGGTTGTACAAGTTAAGTGGTCTATGGTTCTGTTAATTAATGTATGAGCATGTCTAAAATCAGTTTTTAACTCATTGTAAATGCTTATACAAAAGCATATCACAACAAAGAGATGGAAATGATGTTGCAATTAGTGTTGGGAAACTGAGGCTTTCTAAACCCTTTGGGGCTTTTACCGAATTGTGTTGAAAAAGGTTAATTACTCTGAGCTTCAACACAAAACACTTAGTGACATCTGCTGGTCAGGTTAAATATCAGCATGTTTGATGTTTATACAGTGCATTCAGAAAGTATACAGACTTTTTCAAAATGTTGTTCTAAATGACAAAGCAAAAACAGTTATATTGCAATAGTATTAAACATTTAATTTAAATTTTTTTATTTACATAAGTATTCAGACCCTTTTCTATGAAACTTGAATTTAGCTCAGGTGGATCCTGTTTCCATTGATCATCCTTGAGATGTCTCTAGAACTTGATTGGTGTCCACATGTGGTAAATTCGATTGATTGGACATGATTCGGAAAGGCAAACACCTGCCTATATAAGGTCCCACAGTTGACAGTGCATGTCAGAGCAAAAAACAAGCCATTAGGTTTTTTTAAATTTTATTTACCTTTATTTAACTAGGCAAGTCAGTTAAGAACAAATTCTTATTTTCAATGACGGCCTAGGAACAGTGGGTTAACTGTCTGTTCAGGGGCAGAACGACAGATTTGCACCTTGTCAGATGGGGGTTTGAACTTGCAACCTTCCGGTTACTAGTCCAACGCTCGAACCATTCCGAGACAGGATTGTGTAGAGGCACAGATATGGGGAAGGGTAACAAAACATTCCTGCAGCATTGAAGATCCCCAAGAACACAGTGGCCTCCATCATTATTATATGGAAGAAGTTTGGAACCACCAAGACTCTTCCTAGAGCTGCCCGGCCAAACTGAGCAATCGGGGGAGAAGGGCCTTGGTCAGCGAGGTGACCAAAAACCCGATGAATTCAAACAAACGTGAATTCAACTTAAAATCAACCAACACTATCACCCTGTCATTAGATTTAGGTTAAAAGTTGGGTGAAAATGATAAGAAATTCCCTTATGTTGATGACGTTTTGTAAATTGAATCCGTTTTCTACATTGATTCAACGTCATCACGTAAAATGTTTTCGTTGAAATTACGTGAAAACACTGCTGATTTGCCCAATGGGATTGCATTTCTATGCTGTATTCCCCTATGTTGTCTCCTCTGTTCACCGCCATTCTGTGTCAGTGTGTGTTCCTCTCTGATCCCAGGTCAGCAGACACACAGTAGGTTAAACACATCTAATGCTTTATTGAGATCCACTGTATCATCCAGTAAACCCTGATAACAGCCCTCATCTTCATAACAAACACACACACACACACACGCACACACACATACACCCTGATAAAAGCCCTCATCTTCATAACACACACACACACACCCTGATAAAAGCCCTCATCTTCATAACACACACACACACACAAACCCTGATAACAGCCCTCATCTTCATAACACACACACACACACACGCACAGACACATACACCCTGATAAAAGCCCTCATCTTCATAACACACACACACACACCCTGATAAAAGCCCTCATCTTCATAACACACACACACACAAAACCCTGATAACAGCCCTCCTCTTCATAACAAACACACACACACACACCCTGATAAAAGCCCTCATCTTCATAACACACACACACAAACCCTGATAACAGCACTCATCTTCATAACACACACATACACACACACACCCTAATAAAAGCCCTCATCTTCATAACACACACACAAACCCTGATAAAAGCTCTCATCTTCATAACACACACACACCCTAATAAAAGCCCTCATCTTCATAACACACACACACACACCCTAATAAAAGCCCTCATCTTCATAACACACACACAAACCCTGATAAAAGCCCTCATCTTCATAACACACACACACGCACATGCACACACACACACAAACCCTGATAAAAGCCCTTATCTTCATAACACACACATACACACACACACCCTAATAAAAGCCCTCATCTTCATAACACACACACAAACCCTGATAACAGCACTCATCTTCATAACACACAGACATGCCGCGTTCACTTGCTAGTCAAAACTAGGAAACTCAGAAATGTTCGACTTGCTGACTTGTTGTAGAAAGATGATCCCGAGTTTCCCACTTGGAAAGTATAACAATCAACCAATAGGAAGCTCCACACAAATAACTTACATTAATTTGAACTCTGAGGTTCTGAGTTTCCGATAGCACATGAACACGGCAACACACACACTCAGATAACAGCGATCACCTCTACATCAGCACAGTAATACACAGAGATAAAAGCTCTCAACTCTCAGAGACACACCATTTTCTCATCTCCTCATCTCAGCTATAAAGCCCTGTTATATTCTGTGGTTTTAACACGCATCAATGATAAGAGATGGTGGTTGTCTGAAAGAGATAAAGAATTAACACAGGAACTATATACACACTGGGGTACTTAAAGGAAGGGGCGGAAGACTGAACTGCAGGCCATCACTCTCGTTCCTTTCATTTCTTCCTACTCTCTTTCTCTCTCATTCTTTTTTAAATCTTACTATCTTTCTCTCACTCTCATGCTTGTTCTCTCTTCTCTCTCTCTCTCCATTTCTCTTTCCTTCTCTTTCCTTCTCCTTCACTTTCTCTCTCTCTCTCATTGTTCCTCTCTCTTGCTTTACATGTTTTATTATCCAACAGATGTTGTGGTCTCTCTATCCAATATGTTGTGGGAATGGATTCGGACCACAGTTGGGTTATGAATCCTTACCTCCTGTGTCCTTTACTGCCCATGGCTGGTGGGAATGTATAGGCCATCTGCCCTCTATCCCTCCATGTCCCATGTCATTTCTTTATTTCATCCTCTTTCTGTTCTCTTTCTTTTTTTGCTTTTATTTCTCTCCAGCCACCCATCTATCCTCTCCTCCAAGGTTTGGCACCATTCAGACCTTCAGACAGTCAAATCCAATGTTACAGACAGACTGTGCTGGCGGCAGCCAGCAGCAATAACAGTCAATAGTAGTAGAAGCTGTATAGCTCCAGACTGTTTTCTTTCGGAAACCTTAATTCCAAGACATTACATTGAAGCACCACCCAGCTCTTGATAACAACCTTTTTGTTCAAATCAATGCTCACAGGGGTCTTCGCATAAGCCACAAGAGTCTCTGAATGATGAGGGACGCAGCAAGCGAGACACAACCGCAATTAGTCCTTAACCCTGCTAAGCCGGATGCACACAGAGGATGAGAGGAATAGGGTTAGTAGAAGAGGAAGAGAAAATACAAATCCAGTCCAATACCTAAAGACATGATGCAAATATCTAGTGTCACTGGAATCTTTATGGTCAGGAGGTAGTTTGTGAGTACTGTTGACGTAATGTGTGTGTAAAGCTACAGGACTGTTTTTGCTAGCACAGACTGTAATATGTTCCGGGATTCCTCCAATGGCATTGAGGAGTACACCACATCTGTCACTGGCTTTATCAACAAGTGCCTCGATGACGTCGTCCCCACAGTGACCGTATGTACATACCCCCAACCAGAAACTATGAATTACAGGCAGCATCCGCACTGAGCTAAAGGCTAGAGCTGCCGCTTTCAAGGAGCGGGACTCTAACCCGGAAGCATATAAGAAATCCCGCTATGCCCTCCGACGAACCATCAAACGGGCAAAGTGTCAATACAGGACTGAGATCGAGTCGTACTACACCGGCTCTGATGCTCGTTGGATGTGGCAGGGCCTGCAAACCATTACAGACTACAAAGGGATGCACAGCCGAGTGCTGCCCAGTGACAAGAGCCTACCGGACGAGCTAAACTACTTTTATGCTCGCTCGAGGCAAATAACACTGAAACATGCATGGGAGCATCAGCTGTACCGGAAGACTGTGTGATCACGCTCTCCGCAGTCGATGTCAGTAAGACCTTGAGATAGGTCAACATTCACAAGGCCGCGGTGTACTGCGAGCATGTGCTGACCAACTAGCAAGTGTCTGCAATGACATTTTCAACCTCTTCCTGTCCAAGTCTATTATACCAACATGTTTTATGCAGACCACCATAGTGGTAACCTGAACAAGAACACTAAGGTAACCTGCCTAAATGACTACCGACCTGTAGCACTCACATCTGTAGCCATGAAGTGCTTTGAAAGGCTGGTCATGGCTCACATCAACACCATCATCCCAGTAGCCCTAGACCCACTCCAATTTGCATACCGCCCCAACAGATCCACAGATGATGCAGTCTCTATTGTACACCACACTGCCCTTTCCCACCTGGACAAAAGGAACACCTATGTGAGAATGCTATTCATTGACTGCAGCTCAGCGTTCAACACCAACGCCCTCATCAATAAGCTAAGGATCCTGGGACTAAACACCTCCCTCTGCAACTGGATCCTGGACTTCCTGACGGGCCGCCCCCAGGTGGTAAGGTTAGGTAACAACACATCTGCCAGCCTATAGGGAGAGGAGACCTGGCCGTGTGGTGCCAGGACAACAACTTCTCCCTCAACGTGATCAAGACCAAGGAGACTTGTGGACTGCAGGAAAAGGAACCGAGCACGTCCCCATTCTCATCGACGGGGCTGCAGTGGGGCAGGATGAGAGTTTCAAGTTCCTTGGTGTCCACATCACCAACAAACTACAGTCATGAAGCGGGCACGACAGAACCTATTCCCCCTCAGGAGACTGAAAAGATTTGGCATGGGTCCTCAGATCCTCAAAAGGTTCTACAGTTGCACCATCGTGACCATCCTGAGTGGTTGCATAACTGCTTGGCCTCTGACCGAAAGGCACTATGGAGAGTAATGTGAATGGCCCAGTACATCACTGGGGCAAAGCTTCCTGCCATCCAGGACCTCTATACCAGGCAGTGTCAGAGGAAGGCCCTGAAAATTGTCAAAGACTCCAGCCACCCTAGTCATAGACTGTTCTCTCTGCTACAGCAAGCGGTACCGGAGCGCCAAGTCTAGGTCCAAGAGGCTTCTAAACAGCTTCTTCTCATCTATGCATAGTTACTTTAATTAACTCTACCTACATGTACATACTACCTCAACTAACCGGTGGCCCCGCACATTGACTCTGTACCGGCACCCCCCTGTATATATTGTTATTTTTTTACTGCTCCTCTTTAATTACTTGTTACTTTTATCTCTTATTCTTATCCATATTTTTTTATACTGCTCTGTCGGTTAAGGGCTCGTAAGTAAGCCTTTCACTACACCTGTTGTATTCGGCGCATGTGACTAATTTGATTTGATTTGTGTGTGTGTGTGTGTGCACGTGGGTGCATAACGTGTGTGCATTTTTGTTTACACTTGTGTATTGTAAATGGCTACAATTCTCCTTGTACATAAAAAAACGTCCATGCATGATGATAACTTCCTTCTTTCTCTTCTTTTTCCTCTCTAGTTTTTCGTTAAATCCAATTAAGGCGAGGAAAGTGCTTTGTGGCTCCACTCCACCCTCATTATGCATGGGGCTCTTTAGGAGGAAAGGCTCAAGGATTCCTGTGAGTTGGTGTGAATAATTACAAACTGCTGGGAGGGAGGGAGGGAGCAGAGGAACAGAACACAGGCCAGATGTGCTGATCCATCTACAACACCAACAGCGTTGAGTGCTCTCATCTGCCGGATAGCTCAGCCAGGGATTCACCAGCCTCTCTTCTTATTGCTCCTGAGATCCTCTTTTCTATCCTTCCCCATTCTCTTTTCTTCTCCCCCTCTTCCTCCTCTTCTCTCCTTTCTCCTCTTCTTCTCTCCTCTTCTCACCTCCTCCACGGTAGAGGAAGGTAAGTTAAACACCAGTCTTTAACCAGGCCTTATTAGCAGTAGCAGAGAATCCAAACTACAGTTAGGACTAAATCTCGACGGGATGCAAAACACACTGGAAGGGATGAAAACAATGTTCATCATTAGTGAAGAAGCTCAAGCTACATTACCGGTACAGATATTCTGTGCCTGAACTATCAAATGGAAGTCTTGTTTTTCAATTGGAAAACAAAACTCCTGAATAATGCAATCCTCAAAACAGCAATGCTGCAAAAAAATATCGTTTCGCTAAATCAGTCAAATGTTCAGAAAACCCTTTGAATACAAAAATGAGGATAGATTATTATGTTATTAACACTTTTCAAGTGATAAACTGCCCAGACTAGAGCTAGGCTATAGTATAGTAGATGATGGCTTACCAGGCGTGTCGCTAGTTAGCTTGGCCACTATAGTAACCTCCTGATGCTAGTTATCTTCTTTTTTTAGGGAGTCAACACTGTGACCGAGGGTCTCATTTCCTGGTGAGCCCTGTGTACACAATAGACATTGAAATACAATATACACATGTACAACTACACATGCATATATACACGTTAAAATACATAATACACAAGCAAAGACACAATCACAAACAACCATTACATTTCTCAGCTACTAGGTCCTCAATCAACACCCTAAACTGCCTGAGCGGCACCAGAACATCCAATTTTAATGAGATCTACAAATTGTTCCAGCAGTGGGGCGCATTAAAACTAATAGAGGATTTATCTCATTTGGTGGAGATACGAGTAACCTCAAGAGTTAACCAATCCCCTGTGAACATGTTTTGTAACTCATGGTTTTATAACTTGGCCACTATAGTAACTTCCTGAGGCTAGTTAGCTTGGTCACCATAGTAACTTCCTGATGCTAGTTAGCTTAGTCACCATAGTAACCTCCTGATCTTAGTTAGCTTGGTCACCATAGTAACCTCCTGATGCGAGTTAGCTTGGCCAATATAGTAACCTCCTGATGCTAGTTAGCTTGGCCACTATAGTAACCTCCTGATGCTAGGTAGCTTGGCCACTATAGTAACCTCCTGAAGCTAGTTAGTTGGCCACCATAGTAACCTCCTGATGCTAGTTAGCTTGGCCACTATAGGAACCTCCTGATTCTAGTTAGCTTGGCCACTATAGTAACCTCCTGATGCTAGTTAGCTTGGCCACTATAGTAACATCCTGATGCTAGTTAGCTTGGCCACCATAGTAGCCTCTTGATGCTAGTTAGCTTGGCCACTATAGTAACCTCCTGATGCTAGTTAGCTTGGCCACCATAGTAGCCTCTTGATGCTAGTTAGCTTGGCCCCTAAAGTAACCTCCCGATGCTAGTTAGCTTGGCCACTATAGTAACCTCCTGATGCTAGTTAGCTTGGCTCCTATAGTAACCTCCTGATGCTAGTTAGCTTGGCCACTATAGTAACCTCCTGATGCTAGTTAGCTTGGCCACTATAGTAACCTCCTGTTGCTAATTAGCTTGGCCACTATAGTAACCTCCTGATCCTAGTTAGCTTGGCCACTATAATAACTTCCTCACGCTTGTTAAAAAAAATGCTGGACCAATTGTGCGCCACCCTATAGGACTCCCAATCAAGGTCGGTTGTGATACAGCCTGGAATCAAACCAGGGTGTCTGTAGTGACGCCTCAAGCACCGAGATGCAGTGCCTTAGACCGCTGCGCCACTCGGTTAGCTTGGTCAGTATAGTAACTTCCTGATTGAAATTAGGCAAACTATTCAAATTTCTACAACCAGGAAAAAGCGATTTCTGCGTAGTGCATCTTTAACCAATAACTACCCAGCCTATCGGCGTTTATCCTTTTTGCACTAACTCTTTTGACTCATCACGTATCCTGCTGCTACTGTTTATTATCTATCCTGTTGCCTAGTCACTTCATCCCTATCTATATCTACATATCTACCTCATTTGATTACATTTTTCCTCCGTCTTCAACCCTCCATGACCGGGAAACCGATAAGTGGTTGAGTGGTCTTGGAAATATTCATTTGTTCATGGGCAAACACAGACATAAGCAACCGCTTAGGGCCGCTTGCCAATAGGAGCCACCGCCTCCAAAAAAAACAACTTTTTTGTATTTTTTTTTTAGGAACCCATTAAGGGTTTCAACTTACTATTGAGAATAAGAATAGTAGAACACACCAGGTGCAATTACGAAATGTGGTTATGCGTCGACATTTTTTATCTTGCCATGCAAGTCACTCATTTAGCCATGTCAGCTAACATTTAAGATTGGTAGTTAGCTGGCTAGACTATCTAAACTTGTAGTAAACATGGCCGAATACCGACTGGGGATGAAGGGCATGTGCCTAGGGGGCCCTGCCTTGCTAAAAAGTGTCCCCTCCCCCACACGTCACAATGAGATTCAATAAGCTATTGGCATCCATTGCTTTTGTTAATGGTTGGATGACCTAATGCCTCAAATGTTTTAGATCATTACAGCCAAAATGACGTTCTTTACATCCCCATTATGTACTAAACAAAGCTGATTTCCACAACAGTTTCGCTGCTTAAATAAGTTTTGTTGAGCTAATAAGATGAAAACATTACATGTAACTACTTTTGGGTACCTTTTTAACATTTCAACAACATGAAATTCATGTCTTAAAAGTTGCTCCATTTCGGAAATAGCAAAGAAAATGTGTCATCTGCTGGACACGTGTGTTACTGACCTTACAGATCACAAAGTCAGCTAATTCCCACTCCGTTCATGTGAAAAGCTGTTTAATTCATACACTCGCTTGTCCGGCTGGCATGTTTTTCTTTTTCTATAGTAAAAAATACTCTATATCTTGCATAGCTCATTAGTACACTCTTGTGGTTGAATATATACAGTATCTACCTACTGTAGGTCCTAGGATACAACAATTAATCATGTTGAACTAACAAATGCCATCAAGGAATACATTACAATTTACAATGAACACCTTGTGAAACAGCAGTGAAAACCAATCACATGGCAATCATAAATTATGGTGTGTGGAATAGAGAGGAGGTGGGTGCTGTGTGGATGGGTGGTTCTGCCTGTCACTTGTTCTCAACAGGCAGCCTGTCGGAAGGAGGACTTGAAGAGGGAGACTGCGAAAGTCCAGGCACTGCTGCACCCTTTGTCCTGAGTGTTTGCAGTGCTAGTGTTTGCCCAGTATGACAACATGACAATAACAGTACCTGTAGATAATGTAATGAAAAGTTGGAGGATGGTTGGTAATGGGGGGCATCAGGTGGATCCACATCTGGGTGGTAGGTAGAACCCCTACGTCCTGGAGAATAGGAGCAGAGTTAAAGGGAACAGGTTAGGAGACAGAGACGTAAACAAGCAAACATACAGGTTACAGGTTGATCAGGTATGTGAAAATATAATTATTGATTGATTTAACTTAAATTAAATGTTCGATTAGACATGCAATAATATTAATGACAGACATAGAAAAGAAAGAAATAATTATTTTTTTACTTCAGAGGAGTTGGTGAGGTTGTTAAGGAATGGGAGGTCTCCAGAGATGGAGAAGGGAGGAGGTGATGGGATAAGTGGGCGAATGGTTGGGCAATCAGACGTCACAGAATTTCATCTGGAGGGAGAGGAGAGAGTTAAAGGACGAGGAGAGAGGGAAGAGGCAGAATCAAGACTCAGTAGGTGCTGCGGCTAGTTTCTCCTGTCACTTGTCCTCGAGAGGCAGCCACTCTTGGAAGGCGGGGCTTGAATTTTGTTCAAGCTGGTCGTTGTCTTTTCTCCTCACCTCCATCTCCGAAAATGGAAAACCCCTGGAGATCAAAAGCAGAGTAAAGGGAAGAGGGGAGGAGGCAGAGGTGGCGGGATGTTTTAAATATTTACTAGCAAGCATACTCATTCGACTCACAGAAAAAATATACAAATGGAAAAACATACAAATATTTGCATGCTTGAACACGTTACTTGCAATACAAGACAGTTAGATGTATTATATATTTATATATTAACTACCAACTTTCACACAGCCAATGTCTTTATACAAATTAAAAACATAGGCTCTGATCAGGCCCTACACCCAAACAAGGGCACTGCGTTCATCCACCTCTGGCCTGCTCGCCTCCCTACCACTGAGGAAGTACAGTTCCCGCTCAGCCCAGTCAAAACTGTTCGCTGCTCTGGCCCCCCAATGGTGGAACAAACTCCCCCACGACGCCAGGACAGCGGAGTCAATCACCACCTTCCGGAGACACCTGAAACCCCACCTCTTTAAGGAATACCTAGGATAGGATAAAGTAATCCTCCCCCCCTTAAAAGATTTAGATGCACTATTGTAAAGTGGCTGTTCCACTGGATGTCATAAGGTGAATGCACCAATTTGTAAGTCGCTCTGGATAAGAGCGTCTGCTAAATGACTTATATGCTAAATGCTAAATGATTAAGGTTATTTACAATAACATACAATTTACAACAAGTAGTAGTAAAATACCTACCGTCTTGAGGTGGGGAGCCAGCCAAGCAGTAACAACAAGGGTGGGGAAAACAACATTGGACCAAAAAACGGATGATGGACGTAGGACACGACGGACAGACAAACTCACGACACATTAACGTCATGAGACAAACAAGACATGAAAATACTTGCCGCATTTCCTGTATCGGGCCACCTCCTTACCTTTAGTCACGTACTTCCGTCAGCATCAGTGGACGCTGACCTCTGTTGTGTAGGGTGTGAACATCTTGGGAGGTCTGGACATTGGAGACGCCTGGAGGTGGGACGCCTGTACCCAGGACGTGGACTGGAATCTGGACTGGGAAATGGTGCCAGGTGAACCAGCCTGAAATCAAGAAAAAAATATGTTTTCTCATGGAGTTCTGATGGTATCGTGTCATGGAGGGTTCCTCGCCTCTGCAGAGAGTAAGACTGTTTGCCATTGCAAACTGCCCACAATATTTGCCCCCTTTCTGCTGCGGCAACTCCACAGTCACAGAGGTCCCTGGTAAAGATGAGAGGGGAGTTGTGAGAGAAACTCACAGGTGGTGTCATGACCACTGGAGTCATACACCTTAACAGTACCTACCTGGCAACAGAGCTTACTTATCGTGACCTAGTGGGGAGCCTTGAGATTGACTATCTGAACAATCCTCTGGGCCAGTGTTGATACTGCTTACAGCATGGCGATGCCGCCCACCGCGAGGAGACCTCTCACTGCTGGATGCTGCACCTGCAAAAGAGCACGAAGGTCCTTCATCCGGCCACAGATAGCAGCTGGCCATTTTTATTTTTTTATTTTTTTTATTTCACCTTTATTTAACCAGGTAGGCTAGTTGAGAACAGGTTCTCATTTGAAACTGCGACCTGGCCAAGATAAAGCATAGCAGTGTGAACAGACAACACAGAGTTACACATGGAGTAAACAATTAACAAGTCAATAACACAGAGAAAAAGGGGAGTCTATATACAATGTGTGCAAAAGGCATGAGGAGGTAGGCGAATAATTACAATATTGCAGATTAACACTGGAGTGATAAATGATCAGATGATCATGTACAGGTAGAGATATTGGTGTGCAAAAGAGCAGAAAAGTAAATAAATAAAAACTGTGGGGATGAGGTAGGTGAAAATGGGTGTGCTATTTACCAATAGATTATGTACAGCTACAGCGATCGGTTAGCTGCTCAGCTAGCTGATGTTTGAAGTTGGTGAGGGAGATAAAGTCTCCAACTTCAGCGATTTTGCAATTCGTTCCAGTCACAGGCAGCAGAGTACTGGAACGAAAGGCGGCCGAATGAAGTGTTGGCTTTGGGGATGATCAATGAGATACACCTGCTGGAGCGCGTGCTACGGATGGGTGTTGCCATCGTGACCAGTGAGCTGAGATAAGGCGGAGCTTTGCCTAGCATGGCCTTGTAGATGACCTGGAGCCAGTGGGTCTGGTGACGAATATGTAGCGAGGGCCAGCCGACTAGAGCATACAAGTCGCAGTGGTGGGTAGTATAAGGTGCTTTAGTGACAAAACGGATGGCACTGTGATAAACTGCATCCAGTTAGCTGAGTAGAGTGTTGGAAGCAATTTTGTAGATGATGTCGCCGAAGTCAAGGATCGGTAGGATAGTCAGTTTTACTAGGGTAAGCTTGGCAGCGTGAGTGAAGGAGGCTTTGTTTGCGGAATAGAAAGCCAATTCTTGATTTGATTTTCGATTGGAGATGTTTGATATGGGTCTGGAAGGAGAGTTTGCAGTCTAGCCAGACACCTAGGTACTTATAGGTGTCCACATATTCAAGGTCGGAACCATCCAGTGTGGTGATGCTAGTCGGGCATGCGGGTGCAGGCAGCGATCGGTTGAAAAGCATGCATTTGGTTTCACTAGCGTTTAAGAGCAGTTGGAGGCCACGGAAGGAGTGTTGTATGGCATTGAAGCTCGATTGGAGGTTAGATAGCACAGTGTCCAATGACGGGCCGAAAGTGTATACAATGGTGTCGTCTGCCTTACCTGCCCCTGTTGGACACTAGTGGACACTAGTGATGAGAACCCTATATGGTGTTTTCTAGTTCATTGACTGGACTTACCTGGTCATGTTCCTCCAGTCCGACACAAGCTACATGTGAGGAAATTTGATGGATTAGTGCAGTATTATGAAGGGGAGATATGTACTTTTCAACAGTTTCGTAAGGTATAGCCTACCTCAAGCTGGTCCCCCTCTGACTCAGAGCATAGAGAATCAGACTGATCTGAACTCACTGACTCTGGTGGATGAAAGTAAGAGAAAAATCTCAGAGTTATGGAGACTTAAACTAGCTTCAGGTTAATTTGTGTGCAAAGGCAAATAGTTATTTGAGATGTTAATATTCACCTTAACGGATGGTGACCCCGGCAAGGAGCGAAAGAGCAGCGAGGATTCCAGGGTCTTGCCTTTCTTTCGTCCTTCTTCCAAACCAAACTTCTTGATTCTCCTCCTGTAGCTCTCTTCCTGCTTCTCCTGCACCTTATTATTACAAAGACATCCCTTACAAATCTCTTGGAGGGCCAGAAGAAAAAAATGAATAGCAGATAATAATTTTTACCTGGTCAAAAGCCTCCACGTCCTTCTCAGCACGTGCCTGAAGGTGGTCCTCGGAGGCGTTCTGATCTGGTCCAACAAGTTTCAGTGATCTCAAACAAGGCTTTGTTGGTCTGAAGAAAATCTGTAAATAGACTTGGCTATTTAAATAGTTGGTGACAGAATATAGCCGTGGGTGTTGAAGATGTCCATCATCACCTTGGAGGTGTGGCCTCGCCAGTCTTGTCCATGACGGGTATTATACAAAAGGAAAATCGATTTTTGGTTCCAAGACCCCAATTTTATGGGTTACCGAAGGGAATTTAGAGTTAAGTGCGTTCTCTTCCTTTACTGACCTTAATGGGTATTGCCTCCACCAACTTGGTGAAGTAATAGGTCGCCGTCAGACACCAGCGGTTGCCATTCCTGGATTTTCATGAAGGGTCTGATGAGGTCCACCCCCAACATTTGAAGTACCGGAGAGAAGATTACTTTATTCTTATTAGTATCTGTGTCATACAGTATGTCGATTTTCATATTTGTAAAGATATTAACACACACATTCTATAATATTGAACTCTGCTGTGGTTAAATAAAGCAACCATTACAAAACTTATCAGTGCAATATTTTAATTGTGACATGGGGAAACAACTGTGATGGGCTTCAACTCTGGCATGACAAATTGAAACATCTTGTGCTCTCTGATTTGACAATCATTAATATCATAACAATTTCAGATATAATAGAATGTGATTTATAAACAAAAGGTTATTTCACTTGCCCAGCTGCTTGGCAATCCCATGCAAATTTGATTTTGGCAATCTATGTATGGGCTCCTTCTCCTCTTTAGTGAAAATCAACCTCCTGTTTGACTGGCCATCCTCCCCCTGTAGGTACATGTGATTGCCTAACAAGTTGGAGGACTAAAGTTGTTTAAATACTCAAATGTAAACTCTTAGTGAATTTTCACTGCTGTTTCTCTCTCTCTCTCTCTCTCTCTCTCTCTCTCTCTCTCTCTCTGTGTGTGTGTCTCTCTCTCTCTGTATGTGTTTGTCTCTCTGTTTCTCTCTCTGTATGTGTTTGATTCTGTCTCCCTGTCTCTCTCTCTCTCTCTGTCTCTCTCTGTATGTGTTTGTCTCTGTCTCTCGGTCTCTCTCTCTCTCTCTCTCTCTCTCTCTCTCTCTCTGTGTGTGTGTCTCTCTCTCTGTATGTGTTTGTCTCTCTGTTTCTCTCTCTGTATGTGTTTGATTCTGTCTCTCTGTCTCTCTGTCTCTCTCTCTCTGCACATGTTGTCTCTCTGTCTGTCTCTCTGTCTGTCTCTCTCTCTCTGTATGTGTTTGTCTCTCTGTCTCTCTCTCTCTGTATTTGTTTGTCTCTCTCTGTTTCTCTCTCTGTATGTGTTTGATTCTGTCTCTCTGTCTCTCTCTCTCTCTCTGTCTCTCTCTGTATGTGTTTGTCTCTGTCTCTCGGTCTCTCTCTCTCTCCGTCTCTCTCTCTCTGTATGTGTTTGTCTCTCTGTCTCTCTGTCTCTCTCTCTCTGCATATGTTGTCTCTCTCTGTATGTGTTTGTCTCTCTGTCTCTCTCTCTCTCTCAGTATGTGTTTGTCTCTCTCTGTCTCTCTGTCAATTCAATTCAAGGGGCTTTATTGGCATGGGAAACATGTGTTAACATTGCCAAAGCAAGTGAGGTAGATAATATGCAAAAGTGAAATAAACAATTAAAATGTACAGTAAACATTACACATACAGAAGTTTCAAAAGAATAAAGACATTATAAATGTCATATTATGTATTTAAACAGTGTTGTAAGAATGTGCAAATGGTTACCCTCTCTCTAGCTCTCTCTCTCTCTCTCTCTCTCTCTGTATGTTTGTCTCTTTTTGTCTCTCTGTCTCTCTTTCTCTGTATGTGTTTGTCTCTCTCTGTATGTGTTTGTCTCTCTCTCTCTCTCTCTCTCTCTCTCTCTCTCTCTCTCTGTCTAGCGAAGACACCTAGTTAAGGGCAGTCGGAGTTACCATAATGAATTAAACTTATCCATGTGATTAGTCAGTGTTAACTTACGGCTAGATTCCTCAATATGACATAGACATATAACTAAATGTATAGCTAGCAACATGTAGATGACCAACTAGATGTCTAAGGGTTGAAAAAAGGTTGTACAATAAATATTTCAATTGATCTAATAAAGTTAAATACTTAACGTTACCCTGAACTGTGAATTTCTCTGCCCTCCCTCCCTACCATCAGTGGTGCGTTCATGGTACTTCGCCTGGATGGAAAGATAAAATAATATCTTCTTGAAGGATGCCATTAAAGTGCAAGCTACATACAAACAGAAAGCTACAATAACAGTTAGCTAGCTAGCTAAATAAAACTGCCTGGATAGGTAGGTAGCTGACTAGGCAGGGTGAAGTAAATAAAATATACAAATATATGGTCAACAAAATAATGTTCTCTTTTTGGTATTTTTTGTCTTCTGAAGCAGCAGGTAGTCAGCAGGTTGTCACTGGAGAGGAATTCTGAGGTAATAATTTTGCGCGGACTGAGCAGGGCGTTTATGAGGGGAACTCGAACTGCCGGCGTTCTCCTTCCTTCGCTGCCGCTACAAGGTAAAATAGAGCCAAGCAACCAGCCTAGCAACGGACGCTTTGGTTCATTACGTAATCCAGTCAGAATGTTGAAAGTCCTAGCAACAGAAGTTAGAACTCATCGAATCCCATTGTGACGTAGAGGGGGACATTATTTGGCATGACAGGCCCCCTAAAGGCTAGCTCTGGCGCTGCTGCTGGGCAAACAGAAGAATGTCCTCCCCTCCTAATTTTTCCTCTCCTCGATAGCCACCTTTCATCGAGGGTAGTCATATGTATCTTACCGGAGTCCTTTGCAGAAGAGTTTTGAAACATGCCTCACACCCTTTGATACAGATTTTGCTTTGTCAGAGGAGAAAAGCATACACACGTTTAAAAACAAAATGCTACTTCATGTTTTATCTCTAAAATGTCTTGCACAACTAGCCTAATTTGTTTTCATCACTTCACACATTCATTTTGGGATCCATCCCGTGAACGTCAACATGCATATTTCCCAGTGTGCCTTGCCTTTTGAGTGAGTTGTAGTTACCACCATTGACTGATTTGTTAGCGACAGAGATGTAGTGCTGATATTCAGTGGTGTTCAGTCCTAAAGCCTTTACCAACTTAGTGTCTAAGTGAATGTCATCTTTAAAATTAAACTCTTTATGACAACACATTACATCCACCATGAGGCCTTTTTTTAGGGCCTAGTTACACCCTACCACAGTGGTCTGAAGAGCCTGGTTTATAGACACACCAAGTCTGTAAGTAACATTAGGCTGGCTTGAAAATTAATGTGTAATTCCTGTTGAGTCAGAGTGAGAATATCCAACCATAGGTTGCTGAGTAAATAAACCTTAACACATAAGTTCCACTCGAGTTATGTCATCGTTGACACATAATGGTATGATATGTGAACAGTCTCGCTGACACTGCTTATTGGGGTGTGAAAATGTATCTTGTCTGCCTGACAACACTGTCAGAGAGAGGTAGGTGGTGGCAGACCGGGATGTGCTGCTGTGGCTGAGCTTTATGGTCACATTTATGAATTCTTCCTCTCCCTGGTCTAAGGCAAATTATAATGCTCTATAGCTATGACCAAGACTCTCAGATTGGGGTATTGATTCTGAAACGGGGCCAGATTCTCTCTGAAAATAAACAGTTCACTTGTTAATAAGGGATGACTAACTTGGCCTACTAACTGACTAAATGTATGTTGCCTTGGTGAACAAACCCCCAGGGATACTATGGGAGAATTGATATGTTGTCATTGTCATCTTGATGACGTCTTAAAACAGTCCTTGATGTTTATTTTCCCCCTGCATCTCCTCTATAAAACCATCACACAGAAGCCATACCCTAGCAGTCAGTACGATCAATCAAAGTAATGGGATAAGTAAATGTAAATGACCACGTCTCCGGTTCCGGTTCCTATATGGCAGGGTTCTCCAACCCAGTTCCCTGGAGAGATACCATCCTTTAGGTTTCTGCTCCAACCTTAATCTAGCGCACCTGATTATAATAATTAGATGGTCGCTAAGCTTTATCAGGTTAGTTACAACTGGGGTTGGATTGAAAACCTACACAATGGTAGCTCTCCGGGAACAGGGTTAGAGAGCCTGGCTATATAGTATCATGGGTCCCTCCCAATGTACCTGTCACGACAAATTGAGCCAGGAAAGGAACAGCGGGTGATATATTAAATCATGGTGATGAAACGGTAAAGTTCTCCCTTCGGATGTGGCTAGACGTTATGAGAGATGAGCTGGATGAGCTGGATCCTTATCTGCTTGTCTAAACACATCTAAATTACATGTCTATTACAGCCACAGGGAAAATAAATAGCTCTTGAAGTGATGGTTCAGATATGGAGTGTATGCAGTCAGAGAGCGAGACTGAGACTGATGAGAAAGTATGTGTGTCGGGAAAACACATCACATCCTGTTTGATTTAATGAGGCTGGGTGTGTTAAAAGCCTGGAAGACGTTCATTGTTGTCGACACGATAAAATAAGAGACTGGAGGGTAGAAAGCTTATTTGCACCGTAATGCAGTATGGCTGGCCATTTTGTAAGTATAATGCCATAATCTAAAAGGTTACAGAAGATTATTTAGAATACACTGCTTTTCAGAGAAAATAATACCTTTATTTAACCAGCTAGGCCAGTTGAGAACAAGTTCTCATTTACAACTGCGACCTGGCCAAGATAAAGCAAAGCAGTGCGACAAAAAACAACACAGAGTTACACGTAGGATAAACAAAAGTACAGTCAATAACACAATAGAAATATATATATATATATATATATATATATATATATAAAGTGTGTGCAAATGGAGTAAGGATGTAAGGCAATAAACACACCATAGTAGCGAAGTAATTACAATTTAGCAAATTAACACTGAAGTGATAGATGTGCAGATGATGAAGTGCAAGTAGAAATACTGGTGTGCAACAAGAGAGAAAAAAGTAAATAAAAACAGTATGGTGGTGAGGTAGGTAGTTGGGTGGGTGGGCTATTTACAGATGGGCTATGTACAGCTGCAGTGATCGGTTAGCTGCTCAGATAGCTGATGTTTAAAGTTAGTGAGGGAGATATAAGTTTACAACTTCAGCTATTTTTGCAATTTGTTCCAGTCAATGGCAGCAGAGAACTGGAAGGAAAGGTGGCCAAAGTGGGAAGTTGGCTTTGGGGATGACCGGTGAAATATACCTTCTGGAGCACGTGCTACGGGTGGGTGTTGTTATGGTGACCAGAGAGCTGAGATAAGGCAGAGTTTTACCTCGCAAATACTTATAGATGACCTGGAGCCAGTGGGTCTGGCGACAAATATGTAGCGAGGGCCAGCCGACGAGAGCATACAGGTCGCAGTGGTAGGTGGTATACGGGGCTTTGGTAACAAAACAGATGGCATTGTGATAGACTGCATCCAGTTTGCTGAGTAGAGTGTTGGAGGCTATTTTGTAAATGACATCGCCGAAGTCAAGGATCGGTAGGATAGTCAGTTTTACAAGGGTATGTTTGGCAGCACGAGTGAAGGAGCTACAGGATGTAAATTTATGTTTGAAAAAGCCTTTGCTTTCCTAACTGATTGTATGTATTGGTTCCGGACTTCCCTGAAAAGTTTATTTGATGCTAGTGCAGTCCACCACAGGATGTTTTTGTGCTGGTCAAGGGCAGTCAGGACTGGAGTGATACCAAGGGCTATATCTTTTCTTAGTTCTAATTGTTTTTCAAAGGGGCATGCTTATTTAAGATGGTGAGGAAATCACTTTTAAAGAACACCCAGGCATCCTCAACTGACGGGATGAGGTCAATATCCTTCCAGGATACCCGGGCCAGGTTGATTAGAAAGGCCTGCTCGCAGATGTGTTTTTTAAGGAGCGTTTGACAGTGATGAGGGGTGGTCGTTTGACCGCGTACCCATAACAAATGCAGGCAATTAGGCAGTGATCGCTGAGATCCTGATTGAAAACAGCAGAGGTGTATTTGGATGGCAAGTTGGTCAGGATAATATCTATGAAGGTGCCCATGTTTACGGATTTAGGGTTGTACCTGGTGGGTTCCTTGATGATTTGTGTGAGATTGAGGGCATCTAGCTTAGATTGTAGGACAGCCGGGGTGTTATGCATATCCCAGTTTAGGTCACCGAACAGAACGAACTCTGAAGATAGATGGGGGGCAATCAATTCACATATGGTGTCCAGGGCACCGGTGGGAGCTGAGGGGGGTCTATAACAGGCGGCAACAGTGAGAGACTTATTTCTGGAGAGATTATTTTTTTTAATTAGAAGCTCGAACTGTTTGGGCATAGACCTGGAAAGTATGACAGAACCCCGCAGGCTATCGCTGCAGTAGATTGAAACTCCTCCCCATTTTGGCAGTTCTATCTTGACGGAAAAGGATGAAGGGATTAAACTGTGTAATTCCAGAATTGTATCTCCTTTTCACATGATAGCGACCTGCGTTCCATGGCTTCTCTACAGACAATGGAATTCTCCGGTTGGAACATTATTGAAGATTTATGATAAAAACATCCTAAAGATTGATTCTATACTTAGTTTGAAATGCTTCTACGACCTGTAATATAACGTTTTGAAGTTTTTGTCCGACGTTTGGCTGGACCTGCACGAGCGTTTGGATTTGTGTACTAAACACCCTAACAAAAGTAGCTACTTGGACATAAATAATGGACATTATCGAAAAATTTAACATTTATTGTGGAACTAGGATTCCTGGGTGTGCATTCTGATGAAGATCATCAAAGGTAAGAGAAGAGACTCCAACATGGCGGATAATTTAAAAAACATTCTGAGTGGCATTATCAGATTATTGCATGGTTTGCTTTTTCGGTAAAGATTTTTTAAATCTGACACAGCGGTTGCATAAAGGAGAGGTATATCTATATTTCCATGTCTAACACTTGTATTTTCATCGACATTTGTAATGAGTATTTCTGTAAAATGATGTGGCTCTCTGCAATATCTCTGGATGTTTTTGGAATTAGTGAACGTAACGCGCCAATGTATACTGGGATTTTTTAATATAAATGTGAACTTCAATCAAACAAAACATGAAGTCCTATGAGTGTCATCTGATGAAGATCTTCAAAGGTTAGTGATTCATTTTATCTCTATTTGTGCTTTTTGTGACTCCTCTCTTTGGCTGGAAAAATGGCTGTGTTTTTCTGTGAGTTGGTGGTGACCTAACATAATCGTTTGCGGTGCTTTCACTGTAAAGCCTATTTGAAATTGGACAACGTCGTGGGATTAACAACAAGATGACCTTTAAAACGGTATAAGATACATGTATGTTTGAGGAATTTTAATTATGAGAATTCTGTTGTTTTGAATTTGGCGCCCTGAACTGGCAGTTGTCATATCGATCCCGTTAACGGGATTGCAGCCATAAGAAGTTTAATAAACAAATTAGGCACATTTGGGCAGTCTTGATACAACATTTTTTAACAGAAATTCAATGGTTCATTGGATCAGTCTAAAACTTTAGACATACACTGATGCCATCTAGTGGCCAAAATTGCACCCGGTCTGGAATATTACATTATGGCCTTTATCTTGCATTTTAAAGAAAAAAAATACAAAAGAATGGTTGTTTTATTCTTTGTATTATCTTTTACCAGATCTATTGTGTTATATTTTACTACATTCCTTTCACATTTCCATAAGCTTCAAAGTGTTTCCTTTCAAATGGTACCACTAATATGCATATCCTTGCTTCAGGGCCTGAGCTAGAGGCAGTTAGATTTAGGTATGTCCTTTTAGGTGAAAATTGAAAAAAGGGGCTAATCCTTAAGAGCTTCTTCAATGCCTACAATACCTGTCAAATATACTGCCAGGACACACCTATTCATTCAAGGGTTTTTATTTATTTGTACTATTATCTACATTGTAGAATAACAGTGAAGACATCAAAAATATGAAATAAGACATGGAATCATGTAGTAACCAAAAAAGTGTTAAACAAATCAAAATATATTTTATATTTGAGATTCTTCAAAGTAGCCACCCGTTGCCTTGATTCCAGCTTCACCTGGAATGCTTTTCCAACCATCTTGAAGAAGATCCCACATACAGTATGTTGAGCATTTGTTGGCTGCTTTTCCTTCACTCTGCGTTCCAACTCAACCCAAACCATCTCAATTGGGCTGAGGTTGGGTGATTGTGGAGGCCAGGTTATCTGATGCAGCACTCCATCACTCTCCTTGGTCACATGGCCCTTACACAGCCTGGAGGTGTGTTGGGTCATTGTCCTGTTGAAAAACAAATGATAGTCCTACTAAGCACAAACAAGATGGGATGGCGTATCACTGCATAATGCTGTGGTAGCAATCCTGGTTAAGTGTGTCTTGAATTCTAAATAAATCACACACAGTGTCACCAGCAAAGCACCCACACACCATCACACCTCATTCTCCATGCAGAGATCATCCGTTCACCTACTCTGCATCTCACAAAGACACAGCGGTTGGAACCAAAGATCTCAAATTTGGACTCATCAGACCAAAGGACAGATTTCCACTAATGTCCATTGCTCGTGTTTCTTGGCCCAAGCAAGTCTCTTCTTATTATTGGTGTCCTTTAGTAGTGGTTGCGGCAATTCAACCATGAAAGCCTGATTCACACAGGCTCCTCTGAACAGTTGATAGGGAAGAACATTCAACAAGCACGGCACTTAAACAGATGACTGACGATTGGCTGAGAGAAATTGATGATAAAAATATTGTGGGGGCTGTTATGTTTGACTTCAGTGCGGCTTTTCACATTATCTATCATAGTCTGCTGCTGGAAAAATGTATGTGTTATGGCTTTACACCCCCTGCTATATTGTGAATAAAGAGTTAACAGTCTAACAGAACACAGAGGGTGTTCTTTAATGGAATCCTCTCCAACATAATCCAGGTAGAATTATGAATTTTTCAGGGCAGCTGTCTAGGCCCTTTGAAAAAAGTAATCTTTACTAACAAAATATTACTGTTTTTGAGTAAAGCCAGTGTGTCTCTGTATGCAGATGATTCAAAACTTTACACGTCGGCTACAATAGTGACTGAAATGACTGCAACACTTATCAAAGTGCTGCAGTTCGTTTCAGAATGGGTGGCAAGGAATAAATTAGTCCCAAATATTTCAAAAACTAAAAGCATTGTATTTGGGACAAATCATTCACTAAACCCTAAACCTCAACTAAATCTTGGAATGAATAATGTGGAAATTGAGCAAGTTGAGGTGATTTAAACTGCTTGGAGTAACCATTTACATTTACATCTACATTTAAGTCATTTAGCAGACGCTCTTATCCAGAGCGACTTACAAATTGGTGCATTCACCTTATGACATCCAGTGGAACAGCCACTTTACAATAGTGCATCTAAATCTTTTAAGGGGGGGGGGGGTGAGAAGGATTACTTTATCCTATCCTAGGTATTCCTTAAAGAGGTGGGGTTTCAGGTGTCTCCGGAAGGTGGTGATTGACTCCTCTGTCCTGGCGTCGTGAGGGAGTTTGTTCCACCATTGGGGGGCCAGAGCAGCGAACAGTTTTGACTGGGCTGAGCGGGAACTGTACTTCCTCAGTGGTAGGGAGGCGAGCAGGCCAGAGGTGGATGAACGCAGTGCCCTTGTTTGGGTGTAGGGCCTGATCAGAGCCTGGAGGTACTGAGGTGCCGTTCCCCTCACAGCTCCATAGGCAAGCACCATGGTCTTGTAGCGGATGCGAGCTTCAACTGGAGAGAGCGGAGGAGCAGGGTGACGTGAGAGAACTTGGGAAGGTTGAACACCAGACGGGCTGCGGCGTAACCCTGGAGTGTAAACTGTGATGGTCAAAACATGTTGATACAACAGTAGCTAAGATGGGGAGAAGTCTGTCCATAATAAACTCTGCCTTCTTAACAGCACTATCAACAAGGCAGGTCCTACAGGCCCTAGTTTTGTTGCACCTGGACTACTGTTCAGTCGTGTGGTCAGGGGTGCCACAAAGAGGAACTTAGGAAAATTACAATTGGCTCAGAACAGGGCAGCACGGGTGGCCCATAAATGTACACAGAGAGCTAACATTGTAGATATGCGTGTCAATCTGTCATAGCTCAAAGTGAAGGAGAGATTGACTTCATCACTACTTCTTTTTGTAAGAAGTGTTGACAAGCTGAATGCACCTAGCTGTCTGTTTAAACTGCTAGCACAGAGCTCGAACACACATGCATACCACACAAGACATGCCATCAGAGGTCTCTTCACAATCCCCAAGTCCAGAACAGACTATGGGAAGCACACAGTACTACATAGAGCAATGACTACATAGAACTCTATTCCACATCGTGTAAGTGACACAAGCAGTAGAATCCGATTTAAAAAACAGATAAAAACACACCTTATGTAACAGCGGGGACTGTGAAGAGATACACACACAGGTACAGACACACACATATGCACGCGGGCGCTAGCACATGTACTCTACACACACGAGCATTGTAATACTGTTGTATGGTGATATCCTACATTTTGTGTTGTGGATATGTAATTGTTTTATGTGTAATGTAATGTCTCAATGTGTTTGGACCCCACAAAGAGTAATGGGGATCCCTCATAATATACAAATACCTCATCCACCAACATTGTGTTGCACTCAGCGTCCAGTGTTTCCAGTTTTCTATGAAATATGACCCATAATTAGTTTTCCTTCCAACATTTTTTAATTAAGTATGTTAAAAAGCAGCTTTTTTGTGTTTTAATGGTGTGGACCTACCCAAACAACAGAATGCTGTGGGCGTATACAGGTCCTTAAAATTATCGGAGTGGCTGCACTTCCAGATTTTCTGGAAACCCGATTTGCAGTGCAGGATTTTTTTTCTTCATAGCAGCTGCCCACTCCTCTTCCTAACTAGCTGCTGCTCAGTGCTCTGCTGTTGCTCCCCCTTCCTTGATCGGCGATGAATGTGTTTTATATATATTTCTACACCATGAGTTTGGAATAATACTGTGAAATTATGAAAATGATGATAACGCCCTTTTAGTGTTTGAAAAGACCGCCTAAAATCTCAGCCTGTTCTGGTCAGTTTTGGCCTACCTAGTGACATCACCAGGCGGTAAAATAGTTAAAGGCCCAGTTCAGTCAAAAATGTGTTTTTTCTGTATAATACTCTACAACTGCTGATGAAACTAACACTATAAAAGTGTGAAAACAATTGATCAATGTTATTTTCTGATAGTTGCTGTTCGAAAATACAATCTGCAAAGGACCTTCTAATCACCAGGTTTGCATGGGAGGATTTTTTTTTAATGAAAAATGAATGTTGCTTCTACATTGATAAAGGTTGATCATAAAGTTACTGATGCCCTCCCCCATGTCAAACACTTGGATTCAGGAGGCAGGATTTTTTTTTTTTGTGACATCACAAAAAGCCTAATTTTAAGACACCAATGGTAATGTCTTATTCTCTTACCTAATTTAAATAATTACAGCCTCGAATCCAACATCGCAAAAGGCGTGTTTGCAGAGGGGCTTGGTTAACATTGCTAGTCTACTGGTGCAAAAATTGGAGAGTGTCAGCAAATATACAGTACATTCGGAAAGTATTCAGACCCCTGGACTTTTTCCAAATTGTGTTACGTTACAGCCTTATTCTAAAATGCTTTAAATTATTGTTGTTTTATCATCAATCTACACACAATACCCCATAATCACAAAGCAAAAACAGCTTTTTAGAAATGTTTGCTAATTCAGGCCCTATACTCAGCACTTTGTTGAAGCACTTTTGTCAGCATGTATAGATGTATGTATCATCTAGATTGATGAGTTTTTTTTAGTTCCATTTTAGAGGCTGTAACGTAACTAAATGTAGAAACGGGGAAGGGCAAAGTCTATGGCAAAGATATGTATAGGTTCCCGCTTTTATCTTTGCCTGGTGTTAGCTAGTAACTGGCTAGCTAGGTCTTCAGCCACCATTTTACCTGAAAAGCTAGGGAAGGGTTGCCCAAAACTCTGACGCAATTGTCATGTCATTACATCAAGAGAAAGCTTCATGCAAACGTGTTGACATGATTGGTAGTTACTGTATGATATGTGAACATTGTCTGGCAGGCAATATGGAAATGTACCAAGACTTCACACTGAAGTTCCAACTGAAAATGTCTGAGATGAGCTAGATAACCAGCTTGATTAACAGAGGTGACAATTTCATTTGGGCTTGCTAAATTATACAGCCAACATTTTGTCTATAATTATGGATGCTGTTACAACCACCAAACAGTTAGATAAGCAAAGCACTTGTGAAACCATGAAGTGATGTATGACAGGACTGGATGTTGCATGCAGTTTCAATGTTGTTTGAGTTGTTTTGTGTATCAGCAAATTTGCTTGCGATAATCTCACTGCAACACTGCTCACTGCGTCCATTTTAGTTGACATAGGAATTTACCAGTTCCCCACCCATGCAGTCTGCCTTTTCTGACTTCCTGGTAGTTTGATACAAAATGTTAACCTTTTTATTGTGGAAAAATATTATGGGTTATGTTTTAGTCACTCAAAAGTCTTTTTAGTATTTTACATGGGAATCAGAACGACTGTTCGGAACCTTTAATTGTTACCCAGAAATTATTGATATTGAAATAAAAATGGTTGCATTGGTTCTTTAACTGACCAAAAAGAAAGAGAGTTCCAAACCTCTCTGCCAATAACAGATCATTTTCAGTTTTCTCCTCTCCATGCAAACCATTCCCAGACTGTCCTAGCAGATCTAGATATCTAGATATTTTTGTTTCTTTTTTACCATTTTAATTGAAAACAATCCCAGTAAGGTACCTCATTGTGACACATAAATTATTTAATATTGAGATAAAAACAGCTGCATTGGACCTTTAAGCATACGTATGATTTCATGTTATTTTATTCCGGAGAGGAGTTAGGCTTCATGCATCTATTTACACTGAACACAAATATAAATGCAATATGCAACAATTTCAAAGATTTTATTAAGTTGCCATTCATATAAGGAAATCTGTCAATTGAAATAAATTAATTAGGCCCTAATCTATGGATTTTACATGACTGGGAATACAGATATGCTTCTGTTGGTCACAGATACCTGTGACCAACAGGTTGACAACAGGATTCATCCGTGAAGAGCACACTTCTCCAACGAAGGTGAGTATTTGCCCACTGAAGTTGGTTACGACGCCAAACTGCAGTCAGGTCTAGTGAGGACAACGAACATGCAGATTAACTTCCCTGAGACGGTGTCTGACAGTTTGTGCAGAAATTCTTCGGTTGTGCAAGCCCACAGTTTCATCAGCCATCAACCTGGGTGGCTGATCTCAGGCAATCCCACAAGGGAAGAAGCCGGGTGTGGATGTCCTGAGCTGGAGTGCTCCAAATCAATGTGTAGGGACTGAGTCTGCAACTGCAATATCCATTACAACAGACAAAGAAGGTTGTATCCTTCGTGATGACTTTGAATGTTCGACCAGGGTTTTTATATCAGCTGTTCAGAAATACATTGTTTTTATTTTTATTTGATTTCACCTTTGTTTAACCAGGTAGGCTAGTTGAGAACAAGTTCTCATTTACAACTGCGACGTGGCTAAGATAAACGCAAAGCAGTGCGACAAAAACAACAACACAGAGTTACACATGGAATAAACAAGCGTACAGTCAGTAACACAATAGAAAAAAAGAACATTTATATACATCTATGCAAAAGGCATGAGGAGGAGGAGGAGATAAGGCAATAAATAGGCCATAGTAGTAAAGTCATTACAATTGAATAAATTAAACACTGGAGTGATAGATGTGCAGATGATGTGAAAGTAGAAATACTGGTGTACAAATGAGCAGAAAATTAAATAAAAACAATATGGGGGTGAGGTAGGTAGATTGGACGGGCTATTTACAGATGGGCTATGTAAAGGCTGCAGCGATCGGTTAGCTGCTCAGATAGCTGATGTTTAAAGATAGTGAGGGAGATAGAAGTCTCCAGCTTCAGCGATTTTTGCAATTCGTTTCAGTCATTGGCAGCAGAGAACTGGAAGGAAAGGCAGCCAAAGGGGGTGTTGGCTTTGGGGATGACCAGAGAGATATACCTAATGGAGCACATGCTACGGGTGGGTGTTGTTATGGTGACCAGTGAGCTGAGATAAGGTGAAGCTTTACCTAGCAAAGACTTATAGATGACCTGGAGCCAGTGGGTCTGGCAAAAAAAATATGTAGCGAGGTGTAGCCAGGCGAGGCAGTCATTTGAGAAACTAAGGCTGTTGAGTCTGCCGATAAGAATACGGTGATTGACAGAGTCGAAAGCCTTGGCCAGGTTGATGAAGACCAGTCTTTTATCGATTGCGGTTATGATATCGTTTAGTACCTTGAGTGTGGCTGAGGTGCACCCATGACTAGCTCGGAAACTGATTGCACAGCGGAGAAGGTACGGTGGAATTCAAAATGGTCAGTGTTCTGTTTGTTGACTTAGCTTTCGAAGACTTTAGAAAGGCAGGGCAGGATAGATATAGGTCTGTTACAGTTTGGGTCTAGGGGTCTGTAACAGTTTGGGTCTAGAGTGTCACCATCTTTGAAGAGGGGGATGACCACGGCAGCTTTCCAATCTTTAGGGATCTCGGACGATATGAAAGAGAGGTTGAACAGACTGGCAATAAGGGTTGCAACAATGGTGGAAGATCATTTTAGGAAGAGAGTGTCCAAATAGTCTAGCCCAGCTGATTTGTACTGGTCCAGGTTTTGCAGCTCTTTCAGAACATCAGCTATCTGGATTTGGGTGAAGGAGAAGCTGGAGAGGCTTGAGCAAGTAGCTGTGGGGGGTGCGGAGCTGTTAGCCGGGGTTGGGGAAGCCAAAAGGAAAGCATGGCCAGCCGTAGAGAAATGCTTATTGAAATTCTCGATTATCGTGGATTTATCGGTGGTGACAGTGTTTCCTAGCGTCAGTGCAGTTGACAGCTGGAAGGAGGTGCTCTTATTCTCCATGGACTTCACAGTGTCCCAACACTTTTTGGAGTTAGTGCTACAGGATGTAAATTTATGTTTGAAAAAGCTAGCCTTTGCTTTCCTGACTGACTGCGTGTATTGGTTCCTGACTTCCCTGAAAATGTGAATATCGCGAGGACTATTCGATGCTAGTGCAGTCCGCCACAGGATATTTTTGTGCTGGTCGATGGCAGTCAAAATGTTGTAGTTGGGGATGGAAATCTCCAAATTTTGGTGGCCTTCCTAAACCAGGATTCAGACACAGCAAGGACATCAGGGTTGGCGGAGTGTGCTAAAGCAGTGAGTAAAACAAACTTAGGGGGGAGGCTTCTGATGTTACCATGCATGAAACCAATACTTTTTCGGTGACAGAAGTCAACAAATGAGAGCGACTGGGGACACGCAGGGCCTGGGTTAACCTCCACATCACCCGAGGAACAGAGAAGGAGTAGGATGAGGGTACGGCTAAAGGCTATCAAAACTGTGTTGGGGACAGAGAATAAAAGGAGCAGATTTAAGGACGTGGTAGGATAGGTTCAGGGCATAATGTACAGACAGGGGTATGATAGGGTGTGTGGGTACAGTGGAGGTAAACCCAGGCACTGAGTGACGATAAGAGAGGTTGCATCTCTGGATGCAGTTATGCTGGGTGAGGTCCCCACATGTGTGGGAGGTGGGACAAAGGAGGTATCTGAGGCATGTTGAATGGAACTAGGGGCTCCGCAGTAAACTAAAACAATGATAACTATCCTAAACAACAGTATACAAGGCATATTGACATTTGAGAGAGACATAAAGCGAGGCTTAAAGCAATCACAGGTGTTGATTGTGGGAGGATCCATTGTCAACCAGTCATTAGGGTGTTTTTGTTTGACCCACGTGATGGTAACCAAAGACATAACTGAAACAGGAACCAACTTTGCTGCTATTCATGTACCATAATACAAATGTATGTCATATTTGAGGCTCTCTCACGGATTGATTGTATAATGTACACACATACACTGAGTGTACAAAACATTATGAACATCTTCCAAATGTTGAGTTGCCTCCCCCGCCCCACTTTTGATCTCAGAACAGCCTCAATTCATCGTGGAATGGACTACAAGGTGTTCGAAAGCATTTCACATGTTGACTCCAATGCTTCCCACAGTTTGGTCAAGTTGGCTGGATGTCCTTTGGGTGGTGGACCATTCGTAATACACACAGGAAACTGTTGAGTGTGAAACGCCCAGCAACATTGCAGTTCTTGACACAAACCAGTGCGTCACCTACTACCATACCCCGTTCAAAGACAAATATTTTGTCTTGCCTATTCACGCTTTGAATGGCACACATACACAATCCATGTCTCAATTGTCTCCTCCCCTTCATCTTTACCAATTGAAGTGGATTTAACAAGTGACGTCAATAAGGGATCATACCTTTCACCTGGATTCACCTGGTCAGTCTGTCATGTACACTCAATATATGACTTCAGTTTGTGAGTGTCTGATATGTGAGTTGGAGTCAAGCTTATTTCAACATTATAAAATAAAATGCCATGTTAATCTGAGCCTTGCTGTAGGAAAACCATAATACCGCCCAACTTTTGGCTGTCGCAAAAGCACCTCTCCTGACTTCAAACCTCAACTTTCTTTCTACAATCAGTTACTTTCTGCTTGTCACTCAAACATGCCCACAGGCTACATCATCATGGGTCAGAATAAGGAGAGTAAAGAGAGAAATGTGAATGGAGGTGGAGTGTGAGCAGCAGCTATATGCGCAGAACGTTATCCGGATCCGTAGTTTTGAGAAAGAGGTTTCCAGGGGAACAGAGGCCCTGGCGTAAACATTGTATTCACAGCCACGGCCTAAACATATTCATCCGAGTAGACCGCTGATTGGCCAGCTCATCCTCCTCAGGAGTATGACCTCGTTCTTTATGAGAAAATAGCAATAATCTTTGCAGTGGAGTTTTTTATTAAGTGTTTTCTCTCCAATGTATGCTTGTCCAGAAATTCGAGTATAGGATGAGTCAACAACATTATTTGGGTATGAGTAAATATTCATTTTTTGAAGTGAGATTTTCACTGGACAGTTATCTCCAGTCAGAACTAACAGCCCATGTTTAAAATTAGAGATACAATGAATGTACTGACTGGTAACCACTCTCTGAACTTGATTTTAAATTATTAGAAAACATCATTTAGCCCCAGTCGTTGCTGTTAAACATTGGCGTACCAATGAAGCTTACCTTTCATAAGGGCCCTTGCTATTTCAACCTCTACCTTCAATCCACTAAGTGAGGGCTCCCTGAGCTCACACCTTGATAATCTGCCTGCTCCACCTGAGCCGATAATCTCATCTAAATCCCATTGACGAGACTGAGGCCCATTAGGATATTACTGTCGAGGGAGATTGCCAGGTGGTTTAGCTGGTTCTATGGAAGTAGACTCTCACAGAGGTTCCCAAAATTGTATAGTTCCGTAACCCTTCAAACATTCAACCTCCAGCTGCGTACCCCCTCTAGCACCAGGGTCAGGGCACTCTCAAATGTTGTTTTTTGCCATCATTGTAAGCCCGCCACACACACACTATACGATACATTTATTAAACATAAGAATATTTAACCATCTTACATATAAAACCTTATTTGTTCATCAAAAATGGTGAGTAACTTACCACAGGTTAATGAGAAGGGTGTGCTTGAAAGGATGCTCATAACTCTGCAATGTTGGGTTGTATTGGAGAGAGTCTCAGTCTTAAATCATTTTCCATGTTTTCATGCAAGTGAGGGCTGAGAATCCACTCTCACATAGGTACGTGGTTGCAAAGGGCATCAGTGTCTTAACAGCGCGATTTGCCAAGGCAGGATACTCCATGCTTTATGGTGGGGAATACACATGCAGAGATCATCTGTTCACCCACACCGCGTCTCACAAAGACATTGCTGTTGAAACCAAAAATCTCCTATTTGAACCAGACCAAAGGACAGATTTCCACCGGTCTAATGTCCATTGCTTGTGTTTCTTGGCTCAAGCAAGTCTCTTATTATTATTGGTGTCCTTTAGTAGTGGTTTCTTTGCAGTAATTTGACCATGAAGGTCTGATTCACACAGTCTCCTCTGAAGAGTTGACTGTCTTCAGAGGAGACTGTGTGAATCAGGCCTTCATGGTCAAATTACTCTTTGAAGCATTTATTTGGGCTGCAATTTCTGAGGCTGTTGACTCTCATGAACTTATCCTCTGCAGTCGAGGTAACTCTGGGTCTTCCATTCCTGTGGCCAGTTTCATCATAGCGAGTGATGGTTTCGACTGCACTTGAAGAAACTTTCAGTTCTTCATTTTTCATATTGACTGACCTTCATGTCTTAAGGTAATGATGGACTGTAATTTCTCTTTGCTTATTTGAGCTGTTCTTGCCATAATATGGACTTGGTATTTTACCAAATAGAGCTATCTTCTGTACATCACCCCTACCTTGTCACAACACCACTGATTGGCTCAAATGCATTAAGAAGGAAATACATTCCACAAATTAACTTTCAAGAAGGCACACCTGTTAATTGAAATGCATTCCAGGTGACTACCTCATGAAGCTGGTTGAGAGAATGCCAAGTGTTTGCAAAGCTGTCATCAAGGCAAGGTTGGCTATTTGAAGACTCTCAAATATAAAATATATTTTGATTTGTTTCACACTTTTTTAGTTACTACATGATTCCACATGTGTTATTTCGTAGTTTTGATGTCTTCACTATTATTCTACAATCTAGAAAATAGTAAAAATAAAAACCCTTGAATGAGTAGGTGCTCTAAAACTTTTTACCATTAGTGAAAGTGAACCCCAAATCAATGTAGTTCTCATCATATTGGTGCCTCTGATGGTCCAAGTCCTTGTCTGTTGTTCGGTGCTTTCCCGGGTAAGGGGGCAGTAGCTCTTCGGCTGCATCAGATTCACAACTGTCAGTGTCCATGCTAGCTGGGCTAACAACAAATGTAGAGTTACTGATGCTAGCATTGGATGTGATCGTGGAAGCAGAACAACTTGTGTAGTTGACAGGTGCAGGTGTAGTACTGCTGGTAGTATCCATTTGAGGAAACCGAATGAGCAGCAGCCACATATGGACTGCTCTACGAGAGAGAGTAATGGTTAATGTGATTGAATGTTAATTATTTGACTAGGTATATGATATTGTGTTGTTATTTCGCTGAACACTAGATGGTTTAATTTTATTTTTGGCAGTGAAACGAGGCTACTCAGGCGAGAGAAAAAAACTCACCCAAATATATAGCCCCATTGGAAAATATAAAGGGACTGTTTGAAAATGTGAAAAAAATGTATATATATATATATATATATATTTAATGTGAAATCACGTTTTTATTTGGCGTAACCCCGACGGCATTGCGTGAACCCCAATACCTGGTTTAGACCCAACTCGACCGCAACGCCTGACACTAGTGAGCCAGGGTAAATAAAGTGAGAGGACTAGCAAACAGTGTAGGGAATGAAAGGAGGTTTTTTTTCTGTCCTGCAAACATCATCAGTCACTTGAAGATGTTATTACTGCCAGTTTGTTCTTGTCACAGGAATCTATGACAGTACAAGTGAGAGGGTAGCATGTAAAACAGACATGCAGGTAGACTCTTTCTGCCCAGACTGTAAAAACATATACATGCAGATGTGTAAAAAGAGTCTTTCTGTTGTCTCGTAACCACACCATGCTAGAGCAAACATGACATAGACTGACATACCGGTTTGCAATCTAAAATCTGTCAGATTGAGATAGAGGTAACTGTTCTGCATTGGACAGGTCTCAATCCACCACATCCGCCTATGTCATACTCCCGCATCTGTGGTGAAAAGTGGCAGAATTAGAGGCGTGTTTGTCAGACCATGAGACATCCCGAAAATCGGTCTTCTCACGAAAACGTCTGTAGCATCCGAAAGGTTTGACCTATAAACTCTCACAAACACGATGGTGGTCTCCATCTTGCTCTATGGCCTTGTCTGAAGGTAACCGGTACCGTTTTTAAAAAATGAATGGAAGTATGAAGGTAGTTTTGTGCCTAACCTCCCCTTCAATGGTTCTTTGCAGTTCAGTGATAATTAAAATGTAGGAGCAGCAGCTCATTCAAACATTTTGGGGCATAGTTTACTCCAGGCTCTTTTTATGCATTTCAGTGTATCTAATCTGTGGTGTTACGCTGGTACATTTTACATATGATTATCGCCAGTGGCGTTGTCTTGTGAAACTACTCAAGTCGTTCCAGAGCTGGCACACATGATTCAACTTCTCTATTAACACAATAACACAGATGGAATTTCAACAATATAATATGGCTAACCAGAATACAAAACCCTGTATGGTTCCTGAAAAGGATCTACAAAGAACATTTGAGATTGAGAAAAGTTATTTATGGAGCCATTCTCCGTAAAGGTTATAAAAGTGTTGTAAGCATAGCGGAATCTTTTTTTGGTGCTATTTAAAACCTTTTTTTAATGGCTCTTTATAGAACCTCAGGAGAGGGTTCTTTAAAATGCCATAAAGGTTCCATTTAGAACCGTATGAGCATGGTTCTTCATGGAACCTTCAAAAACGGTTCTATATAGCACCAAAAAGGGATCCGCTATGGCTACAAGCCAAAGAACCCTTATTTGGCACCGTATAGAAACAATTGTTTTTATTGTCTAAAGGAAAAGCCTTTGTGTAATTTCTCACGTGTATTTATAGAAGTTTGCACATTTAAATTGTGCCCTAAGGTTGCTGCTAACCAGGTTTTAATTAAGGGAAATCCACCAAAAATAATATAAATGACATTGAAACGGGTTCTTCTTTGAAATTAAAATCAATTATCCCGCCAACAGCGAATGCTATAGAGCTTTCTCTCTGTCTTCCCCCTTCTCTTTTGACTTAAGTGTTGTTAATTTCTGCATATGCAGAGTGATGTTTACATGTCTCGGGAAAGCTCGTTAGACCGTGGCTACGCTGGCCACAATAAAGCACTTAACACACGTGTCACATCCTGGAAAGATGAATCTGTGCCAAGCTCATAATACAATACCGACCTGTGTAAGGCATGATCAGGAGATCGAATATTTCTGAGGCAAGGTCCTACTGTCCCAGCTCTTCAAGGCCTCTATGACATGTGTATTTCCCCATATGGGCAGAATAAGACACACTGATAGATTAATCTCTCTCTCTCTCTCTATGCAAACACACATGCCCACTTTAAACAAATGTTTCTATATATGGCTAAAAATAATGGTTATTCTGCTTTTTTTTTAAGGTTCTATAAAGATCTATGCTCTTTAGGTTCTAAATGGAACTTGTAGGAGCGGTGGCTCATTCAAATATTTGAACCGTAGTTTGCTCCAGGCTCTTTTTGTGAATTCCAGTGTGTTCCAGTGTATCTAATCTGTGGTGTTATGCTATTACATGTAAAATATGATTATCGCCAGTGGTGTTGTCTTGTGAAACTACTCAAGTCGTTCCAGAGCTGGCACACAAGATTCAACTTCTCTATTAACACAATAACACAGATGGAATTTTAACAATATAATATGGCTAACCAGAATACAAAACCCTGTTTGGTTCCTGAAAAGGATCTACAAAGAACGTTTGAGATTGAGAAAAATGATTAATGGAACCAGTCTCCATCATGGCTATAATTTTTTTTTAAACATATAAATGTTTTCAATATAGCCCCAAAAAGGGTCGTAACCATAGTGGAATACCTTTTTTGGTACTATATAGAAACTTTTTTATAGAACCTCAGGAAAGGGTTCTTTAAAAACACCATGAAGGTTCCATTTAGAACCGTATGAGCAAATAACTTCACAGATCTTCATTGTAAAGGGTTTAAACACTGTTTCCCATGCTTGTTCAATGAAACATAAACAATGAATGAACATGCACCTGTGGAACTGTCATTAAGACTATAACAGCTTACAGATGGTAGGCAATTAAGATCACAGTTAGGAAAATGTAGGATGCTAAAGAGGCCTTTCTACTAACTCTGAAAAACACCAAAAGAAAGACGCCTAGGGTTCCTGCTCATCTTCGTGAATGTGCCTTAGGCATGCTGCAAGGAGGCATGAGGACTGCAGGGAGACTTTTATCTCCCTCACCAACTTTAAATATCTGCTTTCTGAGCAGCTAACCGATCGCTGGAGCTGTACATAGTCCATCGTTAAATAGCCCACCCAATTTACCTACCTCATCCCCATACTGTTTATATTTATTTACTTTTCTGTTCTTTTGCACACCAGTATCTCTACCTGCACATGACCATCTGATCATTTATCACTCCAGTGTTAATCTGCTAAATTGTAATTATTCGCCTACCTCCTCATGCCTTTTGCACACAATGTATATAGACTCTTTTTTATATTTTTTTCTACTGTGTTATTGACTTGTTTATTGTTTACTCCATGTGTAACTCTGTGTTGTTGTCTGTTCACACTGCTATGCTTTATCTTGGCCAGGTCGCAGTTGTAAACGAGAACTTGTTCTCAACTAGCCTACCTGGTTAAATAAAGGTGAAATAAATAAAAAATGTGGCCAGGACAATAAATTGCAATGCCGTACTGTGAGACGCCTAAGACAGCACTACAGGGAGACAGGATGGACAGCTGATCGTCCTCGCAGTGGCAGACCACGTGTAACAACACCTGCACAGGATCGGTAAATCCGAACATCACACCTGCGGGACAGGTACAGGATGGCAACAACAACTACCCGAGTTACACCAGGAACGCACAATCCCTCCATCAGTGCTCAGACTGTCCGCAATAGGCTGAGAGAGGCTGGACTGAGAGCATGTAGGCCTGTTGTAAGGCAGGTCATCACCAGACATCACCGGCAACAACGTCACCTATCGGCCCAAATCCACCTTTGCTGGACCAGACAGGACTGGCAAAAAGTGCTCTTCACTGGCGAGTTGCGGTTTTGCCTCACCAGGGGTGATGGTCGGATTCGCGTTTATCGTCGAAGGAATGAGTGTGACACCGAGGCCTGCACTCTGAAGCGGGAGCGAATTGGAGTTGGAGGGTCCATCATGGTCTGGGGCGGTGTGTCACAGCATCATCCGACTGAGCTTGTTGTCAATGCATGAAATCTCAACGCTGTGCATTACAGGGAAGACATCCTCCTCCCTCATGTGGTACCTTCCTGCAGGCTCATCCTGACATGACCCTCCAGCATGACAATGCCATCAGCCATACTGCTCATTCTATGCGTGGTTTCCTGCAAGACAAGAATGTCAGTGTTCTTGCCATGGCCAGGGAAGGGCCCGGATCTCAATCCCATTGAGCACGTCTGGGACCTGTTGGATCGGAGGATGTGGACTAAGGCCATTCCCCCCAGAAATGTCGGGGAACTTGCAGTTGCCTTAGTGGAAAAGTGGGGTAACAACTCACAGCAAGAACTGGCAAATCTGCTGCAGTCAATAAGGAGGAGATGCACTGCAGTACTTAATGCAGCTGGTGGCCACACCAGATACTGACTGTTACTTTTGATTTTGACCCCTCCCCTTTGTTCAGGGACACATTATTCAGTTTCTGATAGTCACATGTCTGTGGAACTTGTTCAGTTTATGTCTCAGTTGTTGAATCTTATGTTCATACAAATATTTACACGTTAAGTTAAGTTTGCTGAAAATAAACACAGTTGACAGGGAGAGAACGTTTCTTTTTTTTGCTGAGTTTATATAGCACCAAAAAGGGATCCGCTATGGTTACAAGCCAAAGAACCCTTATTAGGCTCTCTATAGAACCATTTGTTTTTCATGTCTAAAGGAAAAGCCTTTGCATAATTTCTCATATGTACTTGGAGAAGTTTGCATGTTTTTAAAATGGGCCCCAAGGTTGCTGCAAATGACATTTCAATTAAGGGATATCCCCCAAAAAGAATATCAAGGACAATTAAACGGCTTCTTCTTTGAAATTAAAATCAATTATCCCCCAAGATCCAGTGCTGTAGAGTTCTCTCTCTCTCTCTCTCTCTCTCTCTCGCTCTCTCTCTCTTATACTCATTCTCTCACTCACTCTTTCGCTCTCTCTTCCCCCTTCTCTTTTGACTTCATCTGTGCCAAGCTCATAATATAATACCAACCTTTGTGAAGGCACGATCAGGAGATTTCTGAGGCCAGGTCGTACTGTACTGTATGTCCCAGCTCTTCAACACTTTTATGTGTATTTCCCCATATGGGCAGAATAAGACACACTGATAGATTTATATTCATTTATTGTACTGTACACTCTCTTTTTCTTTCTCTTTCTCTCCCTCTCTATCATACACAATCACAAATGCACTCACACAATGCAAACACACATGCACACTTCAAACAAAATGGTTCTATATATTGCTAAAAATACGGGTTTCTTAAATGCAACTTGTATGGTGCTGTAAAGAAGCATTAAAAAGGTTCAAAATAGCAACAAAAAAGGGTTCTGCTATGGTTACAACCCTTTTTGAGACTATATAGAACCCTTTTTATGGTTATAGAACCTTTATGGATGAAGGTTCTTTGTTGCACCAATCTCAATCTCAAAAGGTTATTTTTAGATCATTTTGAAGAAGCATGCAGGTTTTTAAATTCAGGTTATCCATGTTATATTGCTAAGATTCCATGGCCGTTATTATTTGGTTCGATGTGTTCAAGTTGAAACAGGTGTGCTAGCTCTGGAACCGCTGGGGGTCCCAGAGAATAGAATTGATAACCATTCATCTAGTCAACCGTATTGATGTTAGGTTTGATACCAGAGCCCTGAGGCATGCGTCAAAACTTCGAAGAAATGTGCCGATGCGGGTATCACTTTATCAGAAGTGCGTCATCAATGTCGTCTGAAGCTTAATTTGATTACATTTGATAACCGTGTAAATCTATCTAGGACAATGTGATTTTTAGCAATATATTAAACTGTATTCACCCCCCCCCAAAATGAACTGCTAATTAGATGCTAATGTGGCTATCATAAAGAACTACAAATGCCATGATGATCTGGACGAGACTGCCGATTTCATGGCAAAGGTAAGAATCTCAGGATACCTTTATTTAACTAGGCAAGTCAGTTAAGAACAAATTCTTATTTTCAATGACAGCCTAGGAACAGTAAGTTAACTGTCTGTTCAGGGGCAGAACAACAGATTTGTACCTTGTCAGCTCCGGGGTTTGAAATTGCAACTTTCCGGTTCCTAGTCCAACACTCTAACCACTAGGCTACGCTACAATTCTGTGAACTATCTTGAAGATGACAGCTGGAGATGACGTGCAGTAGCTTGCAGTGATTTGTAGTTTTGCATGACGTCTAATTTGATGCTAATTGGCATTTTAAAATCTGAGAGTAAATAGATCTGAATATATTGACCAAAGTCACTAGTGTACAATGGGTTGATCAAAGCCTTGAGTAATTGATCTACTTTCAAAACAATTTACTGGAAATGCTCAATGCTTCAGGAAGCTTAATTTCCGCAGAAAAGGTCAAGTTTGCCTTTATAGAAAACCACCACAGAGACAGTCATTTATTACTTTGAGATAGCAAAATGTACCACTACCATAGCCCACTTAAACTGGTACAACACTTCCATTTACGGGTGACCTAAAATACCTATCCAGAAAACCACGCCTTGTCACGCCCTGGTCGAAGTATTTTGTGTTTTTCTTTATGTATTTGGTCAGGCCAGGGTGTGACATGGGTTTTTGTATGTGGTGTGTAGCTTAGTGGGATTGTAGCTTAGTGGGGTGTTGTAGGAGAGTCTATGTCTGTCTGAAGTGGTTCTCAATCAGAGGCAGGTGTTTATCGTTGTCTCTGATTGGGAGCCATATTTAGGCAGCCATATTCTTTGGTTGTATTGTGGTTGTATTGTGGGTGTATTGTGGGTGATTGTCTTGATGTCCTTGGTTGATGTTAGTTGACACATGTATAGGCTGTTTTCGGTTTTCGGTTCGTTTATTGTTTTGTAGTGTTCGTGTTTACGTTTGTTTAAATAAACATGGATCGCAATCGACACGCTGCAGTTTGGTCCGACTCTCCTTCACCATTAGAAAACCGTGACACGCCTCCAATATAATTTCCCATTGTGCCTTGCATTTTTGAGTGAATTGTAGAATTACCACCCATGACTGTATTTGTGAGTGACAGAGAGATGGTTTTTGATTTCCTCGGTTTTCAGTCCAATGATCTTCACCAAGTGAGTTTCTAAGGGAATGGCATCATTAAAATAAACTTTATATGACAATACATTGTTTATTGTATCCTAATAAAGTGGCCTGAAGCTCATGGTTTACAGGACACATTAGGCCTGTGAGTAAGGTAACAAAATTCTCAGATTTTCCACTGTTCCTGCTTATTCCCTTCTATTTCCAGGAATCTTCCTATCAGGACCTCTGGGAAATGTACTAGAATTCTGCAACCCTGTATGCAATTCACAATATGCTGGCTTGTAAAGTGATGTGTAATTCCTATCGGAATCCGAGTTTGGATATATTCAACAGTTCCAATTTTCAGTCACCTGCAATCTGTGTTCAGACTGATTGTCAGGATTAGGAACATTTTAAAGAGACTACCTAAACCTTTTAAAATGGAACAACCATTTCACTAATGGGAGCAAAAAAACTCATTGTATTAGTAATGTATGTTATCTATCTTCGTGTAGCATAAATTAATTAATCAGTTTATATGCAAATACACAGATATTAACTTTTTTTTAATCAATCTGCAGTAGAGCATGTTGGGAAAATATGATAATAATAATTGTACAAAGTGACAAAACCATTAGTTCCTTTTCATAATTGTACCTTATGGTGAGTACAAATATGTACCTTTCTACAATACATTGCTTTTCTGCTAAGCATAAGCATCAGTACCATCAAGACTTAAGGGGAGCACAAAATAAGCTTGTACCCTGCACTGTAAAACGTGTAACTTGATTTTATGGTAACTTACTGACAGTTACTTGTAAGTTACTGTAAAAAGAGAAGAAAAAAAGTACAGTAAGTGCTTTCTTTACAGTAATGTATTTTTACACCAAAGCTTCTTTGGTATTTAGAGTAACATGCTGTACCTTTCTTTAAAGTAACTTACCGTAAAAACAAGTTACAGTTTTTACTGTCTGGGAAACCAAATGTACCTTCACTGTACGTTGAGAGTGTGACAACTGTATCTTTATATAAAAAATATTGGGTACTAATAAAGTACCATTATACTCTTTATCCGTAGATGTACCCTAAAAGGTACCGAACAGTACCATGTGAAATTGTGTATCCACCCCTGAAAGTACATTGTGTATTTTGATCTTCTTGTATCCCAGGGAACAATACAGTACCCGCATTTCTAAGATTGTAGGCTTTGCCAATCCTATAGTGCTCAGCCTCCCAAATGACCACACACAGACACACTATACCGCACTATACACTTTGAGTCATGATGCTCCTTGATGTAGAAAGTGAGTTTAATAATGAAACAGTCCCTGTGTAGCAGCATCTCTCTGTGGAGTTTTCCACTCTATTTAAACAGTAAGGGCTTGATTTAATCAGTTCTGCCTTATCCTGCGATAACCAACAACTTGGATAGCAGTTTCATTGTTTTTATTTAGGAGATGTCGGGGGTGTAACTGCGTTGGAGCTGTCAAATCAGCAAGCGGCTCCCAGTGTTATACCTAGTGATGTTACGTTTGATATGGGAGCTACGAGGAATGCGTTGAAATCGCTAAGCAGCTAACTTTGAAGCAGTGTGCCGATGCGTGTACCACTTTATCAGAAGCACTTCATCCATTACGTCCAACGCTTTGATCACGTGCTTTTTCACACCGTGTGTTGCAAAATGCGAGATGCCACTGATTCCGCTGTGGTTCCGGTGCTTTCTTAGATTCCAAGCTGCTGGGCATCAGACATCTATTATTCATGTCTTATATTTTTTAAACAGGGACAACTCTGCTGCTTATGCAAGAGACACCATAGTCATTTTTACTGTGTGCGTGTGTGTGTGTGCGTGTGTGTGTGCGTGTGCGTGTGTGTGCCGAAAGGGAGGTGCCAGCTTAGATTCAATCAGATCAAGCGTTTTAAGCAGTGATCGCTGATATCCAAATACAGTGACAAGAACCCTTTGGAAATACCTGGATTTCTGCATAACTTGGTCATAAAATTTGATCTGATCTTCATCTAGGTCACACCAATAGACAAACACAGTCTGCTTAAACTAATAACACACAAACAATTATACATTTTCATGTCTTTATTGAACACACCGTGTAAACATTCACAGTGCAGGGTGGAAAAAGTATGTGAACCCTTGGATTTAATAATAATAATAACCTCAACCACATGTTTTCTGTAGTTGCGGATCAGACTTGCACAACAGTCAGGAGGAATTTTGGACCATTCCTATTTGCAAAATTGTTTCAGTTCAGCAATATTCTTGGGATGTCTGGTGTGAACCACTCTCGAGGTCATGCCACAGCATCTCAATCGGGTTGAGGTCAGGACTCTGACTGGGCCACTCCAGAAGGCGAATTTTCTTCTGTTGAAGCCATTCTGTTTTTGATTTACTTCTGTATTTTGGGTCATTGTCCTATTGCATCACCCAAATTCTGTTGAGCTTGGCAGACAGATAGCCTAACATTCTCCTGCAAAATGTATTGATAAACTTGGAAATTCATTTTTCCATCAATGATAGCAAGCTGTCCAGGTCCTGGGGCAGCAAAGCAGCCACAAACCATGATGCTCCCTACATGATACACCATACTTTACCGTTGGGATGAGGTTATGATGTTGGTGTGATTTGCCTTTTTTTCTCCACACATAGTGTTGTGTGTTCCTTCCAAACAATTCAATTATAATTTCATCTGTCCACAGAATATTTTGCCAGTAGCGCTATCGAACATCCATGTGCACTTTTGCTAACTTCAGACTTGCAGCAATGTTTTTTTTGGATAGCAGTGGCTTCTTCCTTGGTGTCCTCCCATGAACACCATTCTTGTTTAGTGTTTTACATATCGTAGACTCGTCGACAGAGATGTTAGCATGTTCCAGAGACTTCTGTAAGTCTTTAGCTGACACTCTAGGATTCTTCTTAACCTCATTGAGCATTCTGCACTGTGCTCTTGCAGTCATCTTTGCAGGATGGCCACTCCTAGGGAGAGTAGCAACAGTGCTGAACTTTATCAATTTATAGACAATTTTTCTTACTGTGGACTGATGAACATCAAGGCTTTTAGAGATACTTTTGTAACCCTTTCCAGCTTTATGCAAGTCAACAATTCTTAATCTTAGGTCTTCTGAGATCTCTTTTGTTCAAGGCATGGTTCACATCAGGCAATGCTTCTTGTGTTTTTTATAGGGCAAGGCAGCTCTAACTAACATCCCCAATCTCGTCTCATTGATTGGACTCCAGCTTAGCTATAAGTTTAATAAGCAGACTGTTTGTCAATTGTTGTGACCTAGATGAAGATCAGATCAAATTTGATGACCAATTCAGGCAGAAGTCCAGGTAATTCCAAAGGAATTTGTCTTGCCACTGTAGCTGGTGTTTTTGCGGTGTCGGTGTAACTGCATTAGAGCTGTCAAATCAGAGAGGCTGCTCATGTGGTCATTGTCATGAAGCCACACCCGTCCCACTTGCATTCGAAGTTCAGAAACAAAAAGTGTAGGCTATCTTGAAAATCATTAGACTAAATAATAAGGATTCATATAAACCTAATTGAGGTGTAGATTGTAACACACGTTCCAGTGTTTGAACTTGTAACAAGCCTTCATGGTATTATTATTAATGCTACTCGACGCATCCAATAGGTGCGCAATAAGTATAATTAGTGGTGGGAAACCAAGGCTTTTTGAAGGCTTTCTAAAGGCCTTGTTGCTTTCACCAAATTGTGCCGAGAAAAACGGTTCATTACTCGGAGCTTCATTATCTGTTCACAATGCACATTAGTGACATCTTCTGGTCAGCAATAAATAGCAGAGTGTGATTATCAGACGTTTTTTCACTCCAATGTTCACATCAAAACTGTGGCGCAGTGGTAAGTCATTGGCTTTGATAGCCTAGAAGTATTGGGAATGGCAGGTTTGTATCTTACATCATGCATCCCTTTTTTGCCTTAAAGTTTGCTATTTTTCAAAAACAGAATCTATGGCGTTATTTAGGATGCTTAGGAAACTTATACTGAGTTAAACAAATTATTTCAACAACAGTGCTGCAGAATGTGCGGTTTCACATTTAAAAATGTGTCAGATGAACCAGTCAGGTGAACCTCATTGGTACAAAATCCTAACTATAATTGTAAGAACGGTGTCCAGTAGAGGTCAGTGTTTGAAAGCAGCTTGGAATCAAAGAAAGCACCGGAACCACAGCAAAATCAGTGGGATCTCACATTTTGCAACACACGGTTTGAAAAGGCATGTGATCAAATGAAGCTTTGAACGTCATTTATGACGTACTTCAGATAAAGGGATACACACATCAGCACACTGCTTGGAAGTCAGCTGCTTAGCGATTTCCACACATGCCTTGGATCTCCAGTATCAAACGTAACATCACTAGGTATAACACCGGGAGCCGCTTCCTGATTTGATAGCTCCGACGCAGTTACACCTTTGACATCTACTAATTAAAAACAATCACATGTTATTGGTTATTGCAGGGTAAGGTAGAAATGATTGAATTGAGCCCTTCATCTTTAAATAGAGTGTTAAACTCCACAGGGAGATGCTGCCACACAGAGGCTTGTGATTGATTAAACACCTAACATAACTCACAACTAGACCGGCTGATGCTATAGCTCAATGTAAATCCGATGTGTCAATGCAAACTACATAATACATGCTAATGTTCTCATTTGATTGGGATGTGAGGTGCTTATGGAGGTACTATTGGCCATTTTAACTCACTTTACATGCATTTATAGTTGAAGTCGGAGGTTTACACACACCTTAGCTAAATACATTTAAACTCAGTTTTTCACAATTCCTGACATTTAATCCTAGTAAAAATTCCCCTGTCTTAGGTCAGTTAGGATCACCACTTTATTTTAAGAATGTGAAATGTGAGTAGAGAGTGATTTATTTCAGCTTTTATTTCTTTCATCACATTCCCAGTGGGTCAGAAGTTTACATCCACTCAATTAGTATTTGGTAGCATTGCCTTTAAATTGTTTAACTTGGGTCAAGCGTTTGGGTAGCCTTCCACAACCTTCCCACAATAAGTGAATTTTGGCACATTCCTCCTGACAGAGCTGGTGTAACTGGGTCAGGTTTGTAGGCCTCCTTACTCACACACGCTTTTTTAGTTCTGCCAACAAATTTTCTATAGGATTGAGGTCAGGGCTTTGTATTGGCCACTCCAATACCTTGACTTTGTTGGCCTTAAGCCATTTTGCCACAACTTTGGAAGTATGCTTGGGGTCATTGTCCATTTGGAAGACTCATTTGCGACCAAGCTTTAACTTAACTGATGTCTTGAGATGTTGCTTCAATATATCCACATAATTTTCCTGCCTCATGGTGCCATCTATTTTGTGAAGTGCACCAGTCCCTCCTGCAGCAAAGCACCCCAACAACATGATGCTGCCACCCCCACGCTTCACGGTTGGAATAGTGTTCTTCGGCTTGCAAGCCTCCTCCTTTTTCCTCCAAACATAACGATGGTCATTATGGCCAAACAGTTCTATTTTTGTTTCATCAGACCAGAGGACATTTCTCCAAAAAGTACGATCTTTGTCCCCATGCGCAGTTGCAAACCGTAGTCTTGGTATGTCCCCCCTCCCTGTTTCCTCTTCACAAGGTCCTTTGCTGTTGTTCTGGGATTGACTTTTCGTACCAAAGTACGTTCATCTCTAGCACACAGAACACGTCTCCTTCCTGAGCGGTATGATGGCTGCGTGGTCCCATGGTGTTTATACTTGCGTACTATTGTTTGTACAGATGAATGTGGTACCTTCAGGCATTTGGAAATTGCTCCCAAGGATGAACCAGACTTGTGGAGGTCTACATTTTTTTTCTGATGTCTTAGCTGGTTTCTTTTGATTTTCCCCTGATGTCAAGCAAAGAGGCACTGAGTTTGAAGGTAGGCCTTGAAATACATCCACAAGTACACCTCCAATTGACTCGAATGATGTCAATTAGCCTATCAGAAGCTTCTAAAGCCATAACATCCTTTCCTGGAATTTTCCAAGCTGTTTAAAGGCACAGTCAACTTAGTGTATGTAAATTTCTGACCCACTGGAATTGTGATACAGTGAATTGTAAGTGAAATAATATGTCTGTAAACAATTGTTGGAAAAATGACTTGTGTCATGCACAAAGTAGATGTCCTAACCGACTTGCCAAAACTATAGTTTGTTAACAAGAAATGTGTGCAGTGGTTGAAAAACGAGCTTTAATGACTCCAACCTAAGAGTATGTAAACTTCCGACTTCAACTGTATAGTTGCGTCCGATGCACATCTCCACACATGTGAAATGTGGCATGTCTATGTGAGCATTCCAGTTGTGTTTTATGGAGATTCCATCGACTTGAAGTGAGAGCATCTCCCAACTCTCTCCTCAGCACTTAGTTTGTCTGTCAATCAAGAGAATAGACCAAATCCTCAGCTTCATTAATTGTCGCACCATAAATGTCATATACGTACTCAACTGCATCTGCGGGGCTGCTTATATTGGTCAAACTTCGCATTGAAACGTCGCATTGCATAACATAAGGCTGTGATTGAAATAAAAATACAGACTATGCTATTTCCCGCCACTGCATTCGAAGCCAGCTGTGACTCACCTTATTCCCTGAGCTTTATTGCCTTATAACAAGTCTAAATTTCACCAAAAGGAGGTGATATTGTATGTGAACTAAAACAAAGAGGCATTCTGGCAGTACTCCTTAGACACTGTGGATCCAAAGGGGCTAAACGATCCTTTGTCACTTCGTTTCTATAATGTTGTTGCCTTGAGTTTTTGGGTCTCTGTGTCTCCAGAGTCACAGACACCCAAATATCACCTATGTCTATTTTGACATGGCCTATTGATTAATGACACACTTTTATGTTTTTATTTTGTGCTATGATTTGCCATTTATCTCTAAACATATTATCGTCATGTCTTTTTTTTTATATTGTTGTGTCTCAATGAGCCACTCGGCTATAAAGAGGAGCTAACTGCAATGGTCAGGTCACTCTGAGGAAGACGTCGGAACGTCAGTCATCTGCCCGCGTCCTGTACAAGGGATTCAAGTGAGCAAAATACGAAATCAATCTCTGCCTTTATTGTTGAGTGCTCCAACTCCTTTTCACCTCGAATTAGTCCTTTTGGACATTTTTCTTGGTAAGCCGTTCTCACAATAAGTAACACGTTGACAGAGCTGTCACTACTGCAACAATAGCTGTTAATTAATTAGACATAATATCTTGACGCATCATTGAGGATTCCAAAATAGGTAAGTATAATACTTGAAAATATAATTTACAGAGACTCTACATGACTATAGTACACATGATGATTATGCTAAAGATGCATTGTGTGTGAATATGAATGCATAAACATAACCAAAAACCTATAAATAACCCACATTAACACATCAACGTGCATGCAATGGGAAATAGGAAGCCCGGATGTTGAGTTTTGAGAACAGTCCAACCTTGTAGAAGCATCTTGCATTAGACTTCCCCATAAGGAAGGTGTTGTAGCCTGTTGGGATATAGGAGAGCAGCCGAATGGAGATGATTCTTTTCTTGAATGTTTCAGACACCCAGAGACACAGAGATAGAGAGATTTCTGTAACCTCTTCCGAAGAGAAGAGCTTTATGTTCCACAAAGGGAATTATTCAACCCCATTCACAATCTAGGAGAGGGAGAGTGAGAGAGAAAGAGAAAGAGAGGGGGAGGGGGGGGGGGGGGGGTAGAAAGAAAAGATAGTGGGGTGATGGAAAAAGAGCACAATGTAAGATAGGGAGGGAGATGGACAGGCAAGAAAAGTGAAGGCTGATGTAGAGGGGAATGGCCTGCATATCTGTCTCAATCCATGCTAATGTACAGTATCTCTCTTTCTCTCTTACTTTCTTTCTCTCGGTCTCTCTCTGTCCATTACTATTGTCATTCACAAAGTAAATCACCCCCTCTCTCCTCCTCTCTCTCAGTACTTTCCACTATCACCATTTCCAGGGTCCCACTGAACAGCTCCAGCACAAGTAAATGTCCTTTCCATCCTGATGTTCATCACAAATATCTCCTTTTCACCAAAATGCCTTGTCAGTTCAGTGTAATTCCTCAGGAAGAAGAGAGATGGCCAGTAGCTGCTTTACTAAGAGAGACTCGAGAAAGAACACAGAGCAGACTAGGCGATGCTCCAGCAGCATTTTAAACAGGGCTGAATAACTGGCTATGGAGAATCCCTCACATTAAAAGTTCCCAGTCTCCAGTGGTCTCCCATGGGCACCGGCCTTGGTGCCTCGGCTGTTGTTGTTGTTGCTGTTATTTTCTGACGGAGAGCAAAGGGTCCTCCAAGGTAACGGAGCACTCAGTGGACCAAAATATCTTCCGGAGACGCAGTATACTTCTCACGCCATGGAGGTAGGCCTGGCAGATGCTGTGTGTGAGCGTGTGCACTCAGATAGTCACCACTCAACAGGGTATTCTTGAACGTGCTTCCTTTGCAACCCTTCCAAACTTGGCCAACAAATGTTCTCTCTCTCTCTCATATTGGCTCATTGCAGGGTTGGTATGTATTACATCCACCCCAACACACAATCCTTTTCACACTGTTCTACATTGTTGCTTTACGTCCATATATTCATAGACACATGAAATCAAATATAAATGAACACAACAAAAGCAGTGGAAAAAATATAAACCAGAAAGATTAAATTAAGACACAGCACCAGTACATTATCACATTATCAAACACATGTTGATCTGTATCAAAAATGTTGATCTGTACTCTCACAGTCCTACATATTCTTCTTCTTCCATAAAATATTTTTATTTTTCAAAACACAGTTGAAAAATATAAATATACAAATAGTATAATGGAAATGTTTGAAAATTAATTGAAAGATTGATCATATCACTGTGTCATACTTTGACCTGAGGGAGAGGAGGAGGAAGAAGAGAAGGAGGAAGGACAGCTAGCCAACGTCTACTGAATAGAACTTCCGCACTCAACAACCCGGTCGCATTCCGCTTCGCTCCACAGGTAGTATCACATTTTCATTTCATTTCATTACAGCACAACGGTTTGATTTGTTTGATCGTAGCTAGCTACATAGCTAGCTACATAGCCGTCTGTGTATCAAAGATAATTGTGTAGTCTAGAGCGATTTTCTAGGTTAGCTAGCCAGCTATTGTCGTTCTTTTAACGCAACGTAACGTAATCAACACTGCTAGCTAGCCAGCTAGCCCCCGAATAGCAGCACTGTAGAAACTATTACACTCAACGGAACGACTTGATTAGTGTAGTGTCAACAACGCAGCCACTGCCAGCTAGCCTACAAAGTCAACAACGCAGCCACTGCCAGCTAGCCTACTTCAGCAGTACTGTATCATTTTAATCATTTTAGTCAATAAGATTCTTGCTACGTAAGCTTAACTTTCTGAACATTCGAGACGTGTAGTCCACTTGTCATTCCAATCTCCTTGCATTAGCGTAGCCTCTTCTGTAGCCTGTCAACTATGTGTCTGTCTATCCCTGTTCTCTCCTCTCTGCACAACCATACAAACGCTCCACACCGCGTGGCCGCGGCCACCCTAATCTGGTGGTCCCAGCGCGCACGACCCACGTGGAGTTCCAGGTCTCCGGTAGCCTCTGGAACTGCCGATCTGCGGCCAACAAGGCAGAGTTCATCTCAGCCTATGCCCCCTCCAGTCCCTCGACTTCTTGGCACTGACGGAAACATGGATCACCACAGATAACACTGCTACTCCTACTGCTCTCTCTTCGTCCGCCCACGTGTTCTCGCACACCCCGAGAGCTTCTGGTCAGCGGGGTGGTGGCACCGGGATCCTCATCTCTCCCAAGTGGTCATTCTCTCTTTCTCCCCTTACCCATCTGTCTATCGCCTCCTTTGAATTTCATGCTGTCACAGTTACCAGCCCTTTCAAGCTTAACATCCTTATCATTTATCGCCCTCCAGGTCCCCTCGGAGAGTTCATCAATGAGCTTGATGCCTTGATAAGCTCCTTTCCTGAGGACGGCTCACCTCTCACAGTTCTGGGCGACTTTAACCTCCCCACGTCTACCTTTGACTCATTCCTCTCTGCCTCCTTCTTTCCACTCCTCTCCTCTTTTGACCTCACCCTCTCACCTTCCCCCCCCTACTCACAAGGCAGGCAATACGCTCGACCTCATCTTTACTAGATGCTGTTCTTCCACTAACCTCATTGCAACTCCCCTCCAAGTCTCCGACCACTACCTTGTATTCTTTTCCCTCTCGCTCTCATCCAACACTTCCCACACTGCCCCTACTCGGATGGTATCGCGCCGTCCCAACCTTCGCTCTCTCTCCTCTTCCATCCTATCATCTCTTCCCTCTGCTCAAACCTTCTCCAACCTATCTCCTGATTCTGCCTCCTCAACCCTCCTCTCCTCCCTTTCTGCATCCTTTGACTCTCTATGTCCCCTATCCTCCAGGCCGGCTCGGTCCTCCCTCCCGCTCCGTGGCTCGACGACTCATTGCGAGCTCACAGAACAGGGCTCCGGGCAGCCGAGCGGAAATGGAGGAAAACTCGCCTCCCTGCGGACCTGGCATCCTTTCACTCCCTCCTCTCTACATTTTCCTCCTCTGTCTCTGCTGCTAAAGCCACTTTCTACCACTCTAAATTCCAAGCATCTGCCTCTAACCCTAGGAAGGTCTTTGCCACCTTCTCCTCCCTCCTGAATCCTCCTCCCCCTCCCCCTCCTCCCTCTCTGCAGATGACTTCATCAACCATTTTGAAAAGAAGGTCGACGACATCCGATCCTCGTTTGCTAAGTCAAAGGACACCGCTGGTTCTGCTCACACTGCCCTACCCTGTGCTCTGACCTCTTTCTCCCCTCTCTCTCCAGATGAAATCTCGCGTCTTGTGACGGCCGGCCGCCCAACAACCTGCCCGCTCGACCCTATCCCCTCCTCTCTTCTCCAGACCATTTCCGGAGACCTTCTCCCTTACCTCACCTCGCTCATCAACTCATCCCTGACCGCTGGCTATGTCCCTTCCGTCTTCAAGAGAGCGAGAGTTGCACCCCTTCTGAAAAAACCTACACTCGATCCCTCCGATGTCAACAACTACAGACCAGTATCCCTTCTTTCTTTTCTCTCCAAAACTCTTGAACGTGCCGTCCTTGGCCAGCTCTCCCGCTATCTCTCTCAGAATGACCTTCTTGATCCAAATCAGTCAGGTTTCAAGACTAGTCATTCAACTGAGACTGCTCTTCTCTGTATCACGGAGCGCTCCGCGCCGCTAAAGCTAACTCTCTCTCCTCTGCTCTCATCCTTCTAGACCTATCGGCTGCCTTCGATACTGTGAACCATCAGATCCTCCTCTCCACCCTCTCCGAGTTGGGCATCTCCGGCGCGGCCCACGCTTGGATTGCGTCCTACCTGACAGGTCGCTCCTACCAGGTGGCGTGGCGAGAATCTGTCTCCTCACCACGCGCTCTCACCACTGGTGTCCCCCAGGGCTCTGTTCTAGGCCCTCTCCTATTCTCGCTATACACCAAGTCACTTGGCTCTGTCATAACCTCACATGGTCTCTCCTATCATTGCTATGCAGACGACACACAATTAATCTTCTCCTTTCCCCCTTCTGATGACCAGGTGGCGAATCGCATCTCTGCATGTCTGGCAGACATATCAGTGTGGATGACGGATCACCACCTCAAGCTGAACCTCGGCAAGACGGAGCTGCTCTTCCTCCCGGGGAAGGACTGCCCGTTCCATGATCTCGCCATCACGGTTGACAACTCCATTGTGTCCTCCTCCCAGAGCGCTAAGAACCTTGGCGTGATCCTGGACAACACCCTGTCGTTCTCAACTAACATCAAGGCGGTGGCCCGTTCCTGTAGGTTCATGCTCTACAACATCCGCAGAGTACAACCCTGCCTCACACAGGAAGCGGCGCAGGTCCTAATCCAGGCACTTGTCATCTCCCGTCTGGATTACTGCAACTCGCTGTTGGCTGGGCTCCCTGCCTGTGCCATTAAACCCCTACAACTCATCCAGAACGCCGCAGCCCGTCTGGTGTTCAACCTTCCCAAGTTCTCTCACGTCACCCCGCTCCTCCGCTCTCTCCACTGGCTTCCAGTTGAAGCTCGCATCCGCTACAAGACCATGGTGCTTGCCTACGGAGCTGTGAGGGGAACGGCACCTCAGTACCTCCAGGCTCTGATCAGGCCCTACACCCAAACAAGGGCACTGCGTTCATCCACCTCTGGCCTGCTCGCCTCCCTACCACTGAGGAAGTACAGTTCCCGCTCAGCCCAGTCAAAACTGTTCGCTGCTCTGGCCCCCAATGGTGGAACAAACTCCCTCACGACGCCAGGACAGCGGAGTCAATCACCACCTTCCGGAGACACCTGAAAACCCACCTCTTTAAGGAATACCTAGGATAGGATAAAGTAATCCTTCTCACCCCCCTTAAAAGATTTAGATGCACTATTGTAAAGTGGCTGTTCCACTGGATGTCATAAGGTGAATGCACCAATTTGTAAGTCGCTCTGGATAAGAGCGTCTGCTAAATGACTTAAATGTAATGTAAATGACAGAGGGCTCTGGTTGCATTCTCTTGCTCTCCTTCCATCCCATCCCATCCCTCTCCTCTCTCCCCTAGAGGAATCATGTCCAGCCTTCATTATTATTATTAATATTATTATTCTCCTCCTCCTTCTCCTGAACGCGCTCTTTCCACTTGCTTCCTTTGGTACAGACGTATCAGTACACGGTTCACCTCTTGTTTACGGTTGGTAAATACAACAGGGTTCGATGCATGGTGGCACCATGAGTAACACCAGCAATGTGACATCCTGAGTACTCCTTTGCTGAGAAAGGACTGAGTTGGTGCTTGTAGTTGCAAACAGGTTAGACAGTAGAACAATGTCACCAGATGCAGTATATACATACAGAAAAAGGCCACAGTTCTACAAGCACAGATGTTGTTTAGTTGGAGGGCCACAGCAGCCCCGTGTGCCTCATTGTACATAAGCCCATAACAGCTGCAAAAAAATGAAGATTGAAAGAGTCAAGACAATGTTGTGGAGGGCCTCGGAAAAGTACGTCTTGCACAGTACTAAAGCTCACAGATGCTGTCAGAATTCCAGGCCCACAGAGCAGCCCTGCAGTGGCTCTGTTAAATGCACCGTGTCCCATGTTGAGCTGGATCAAGTGATTACTACCAACAGTGGCATTCAGCACCCAGACTAGCCCCAAGGCCAGCTGCACAGACATGGAAGTCATTATGCTTAGGTCATGGATGCTGTGGCAATTTAACACATACATTTCTATTGCCATTGAAAGCCAGAGTCATCAGAGAGCTTACAAGGATGGTAGCCATAACACTAAATGAAGTCACGCACCATCCACCAACAATCACAGTATGTTGGAGCAGCAGAGACTGCAAGAGAGTAAATGCCACAATGAAAGTATGCAAAAGACCACAGATCAGCCAATTATTCGACAAAGTGTAGAACGGCTGCCAGAAGAGCTTCTTAAGTCTCACCGATCCAATGAGTAGCTGTTCATCACCAGGAAGAAGAGAAGAAGAAAAAAACATCAGAAATCGGGGGGGGGGCATGTCTCATTCCTCATGAGCGTTTGTCCAGTCGAGAAGGTGTGAGATGTGAAGAGAGCATCCTGTACTGTTGAGCGTTGTTAAATCCATGGTGCTGATCATGGGCAACAGTAGCAGTTCTTGGATATTGACAGTGCAGAGCCTCGGTGATGAAGAACAGACAGGAAAGACACTTGAAAAAGTCCCAACGTTTCCTTTGTTTTAATTACCATTTGAATGGTGGTTGTTGAATGTACCATATCAAATGCCTGGACGATTAACTCCCATTCAAGCTGGATAAATTCTATTACACAGCTTCTTAACTACATTGGTGACCCTAGACCTTAACTTCAGTGGAGTAGGGAAAATGTATTGATACTTAAAATAAAATAGAGACCAGCGCTATAATAGGCCTGGTTGCTTTGGTGTAAGCATATCACATCGTGGAGATGTTCACCTACCATATCAGTCATTAGCCTAATACATGTGAAGTGGGTTTCCAGATGCTCTTGAGTTAAATGTAAATAAAAAATATTATGTATATGTGCAAGATGGTTCATTTGTTGTCTTGTGTTAGCTGTAAATACATTTACGTTATCATAGCTTGACATATCCACCGATTTAAAACCTCTACATGTTGTTTCCTGTATTCAAACCAGTGCAAGTATGTTTAGTAATACTGCTTATTGCCCCCCCCAAAAAAATTGAAAGGCCCCTGGCGTTGTGTTCCTTTATTTTCTCTCATGTTATATTGTCTGTAGAAACCGTCTGGCTCAACCCAAAAAGTACCTGGTTGGTAATGATATTGTAATTTGAGTGTTGTGGTGTTATATATCGCCGTGCAGGGTAGTCAACAGGAAGAGGTAAACAGCTACAGCATGTATCTGCTTGTTAAGGTCACAGGGGTATTTTAGACTATCTACACCACCAGTAAAAAATATTTAAGATTAAATCCTAACGAGGTACAACTGCTTGTCAGTAGGGTGGTACACCGTAAGGTCCTTCGTTCTACTTCAAGTTCTCGGTACATACTTGTACCCCAGTTCATACCTCAGAAAATAATTCTCTCCACAAATATAAAACCTAGCCCTTTGTCTTTATATAGTACCACCACAGAGTCTAAATAATTTACTCTTTTGAGGTAGCAAAAGCTGTAGCATAGTACAGCATACTCACTTGCGGTTGGCCAAAATGAACTATCTTAAAGCCACTCCCCCACCAAGCCACACCTCCAGAATAATTTCCCAGTGTGCCTTGTCTTTTTGAGTGAATTTACAACCCATGACAGTATTTATTAGTGACAGACATCATCATTTAATTCTCTGCTTCCCTGTTTTTTCAGTGGCCTCCAACAAGTGAGACCCCAGGTGTATATTTGTTTGTATTTATTTTTATTACAGGACATTTTATATTTTCGAAGGCCTTACTTTGAGGCCTAGTTTTGCTCTAATGGCCTGCAACTCAAGTTTAACAGGCATCATCAGGCCTGCAAACTTCACCCAATTCTTCAGCTTTTCAAAAAACCCTGGTTGAAGGAATTCCTGCTTATTCCCTCCAGTTTCTAGGACTCTTCCAACCAGGATTTCTAGAAAACCTGGGAAATGTGGGAAAATGACCACCTGAACCGTGCAACCCTACCTACAATTCACACCATGCTGGCTTGAAAAGTAACTTTTAATTCCTATTGGAGTCCAGCCAGAGTTGGGCTCGACAACAGTTAGACTTTTTCATTCAACTGCATTCTTAATGACACTCATTAAGAACGCTGGTAGGAGACTAACTAACCCATTCCGAAAGGACAACCATTTCAGTAACGGCTGCAACAAAAATGGTGTTTTGAATAGTTAATCACTTTCATACTGATTTACAAACAGAACCGTGTAAATAATGTCAGGATTGATTTAGTACGACCACAAAGATGAAAGTGTTTATATAACTCTGCTGCACAGTGCCCACAATCTTTCTCTGATGTGTGCTGACAGTCACATCCCTCCCTCCGTCTCTCGCTCTCTCTCTCTCTCTCTCTGTCAAGGTTACAGTGAGCGGTAGCTCTAAACAGTCATTGTGTTGTAATCATCATGGGAAATAAACAGGCACAGTGTGTTTATAGCAGGTTGCTGATAAATATACACTCTCTGAGCGCTAAGGAAATTGGTTTCATACTAAGGCATGAATTCATCATACCTGGGGGGGATGTTTCACTTGCCAAATATATCATGTGATTTTCACTTCAGTACTGTATAGGAAGCTTATCCAAATGTGCAATGATCCTGCTGCTAAAATGCTTAAAATGCATTGGAATATACACAGCAGTTGAACAAATAAATATGACCCAGCTGGAGAAAAGCTTTGAACTCAGCACCAACACCTACTGTATAATAGACAGGTGGCATCACAGAGAATAGAGCATTTGGGGGGCTTTTACAAAAAGTAAATAGAGGGATTTTTCAAACTTCTGTCTTTGTCAGCTTTTATGAAAGAGGCAGACAATGGGCACACTGCCAAGACGCTGCAATACAAATATATTCTTGACTCACTTTTATTCTATTCTCACCTCTCTACAAAAAATTTTCCAAACATTGTTTGACATTTTCAGCTGAGTTTTAAAAGAGAATACACTTGTACAGGTATAACTGTTGTTTTGATCAGTCGCTATTGTCACGTTGGTATAAAGGGACCGGGAGACAGGCGCAGGAATGCGTAATAATTTGTTTTAAAAAATATCCAAAGTACAGCGTGCCATGTAAAAGGCACGGGGACGAAGACCAAACAAACACGTATACAAAACACAGGGTTGAGACCCAAACGAAAGAGCGAGGAGTACCTCGAGTAAATGCACAAGCGCACAATGATACCACACGGGACAAGACCCATAATCATCTGCTCAATACACACAGCACGAAAGCCAAAACAACACGGCACAGGTACTCACACGACCAACGGACATTGGAACAATAATTGACAGCCCAATGGTGAAACAAATGGCACATTTATACAATTACATCAGTGGGAATGGGGACCAGGTGTGCGTAATGACACAGTTCCGGAGGGATCTGTGAGAGCTATGGAGACTCGTGAACAACAATTCGTAATCATTTATATGGACCTAAACAGAGAGTATAGAGTAGCTAACATCTGCTAATAGGCTGCTATGTCAGCCTGGTATCAGTTTAAAATCATCACACTATGATGTTTTTGCAACAAGATATGTATCACAGTTATTGATACCTATGGCCTAGATTCAATCCGTAGCACCGAAGAGGTATAGCTGATTGAAATTGAAAGACAATGTTCCCACATTTGCAAAGACTGCATTCACAGTAAATGGTCAATTGAATTCGTCGGCTCAATTGGAAATAGCCATTCAATTTCAATCGTGTTATAACACTGATCTTCCGCACTTCGGAATGAATCTAGCCCTAGACCTGATTCTGTGAGTCATACTAGATTGAATTAAAACAGATTGCGTCATTCATTCAGCCGAACACAAACGTACAGTATAATCACCACAAATGTCTGTGTGCAAACACACAGATGCACACACTTATGAATACACACAATATTGAGTGTTTCTTTTCCACCATAGTCAATTATAAAACTCCTTAGACATTCATCAGCTACTGCAGATGCTGTACACGACACGCTAATGTACTTTGTTATCGCACATGAATCCATGCAAATGCATTACTTACTCAAGGTCAGCACAAAACAATAGGAGCTTTATATTTACACAATATAACAAGTCCTCCCTATTTTGTGAGAGTAATGTTGGAATGAATTGTTCTTTATTTATCCCCCCATAAAAAAATGCTACAGTTTACTATTGTCACGACTTCCGCCGAAGTTGGTCCCTCTCCTTGTTCGGGTGGCGGTCGACGTCACCGGCTTTCTAGTCACCATAGATCCATGTTTCATTTTTGTTTTTTGTTTTGTCTTCATTTTACAAACCTGGTTTCCATTCCATAATCAATATTCCTTATTTAACACTCTGGCTTCCCTTTCTGTTTTGTGCGTGATCGTCATTGTCATGTGGTTTCGTTTCTTTGTGCTCTGGATATTAGTCATTTTCCTTGTTGGAACATGTTTGAGTGTTTGTGTAAATTCTCTGATTATTACTCATACATGTGTCCTGCGCCTGACTCCGCCTTATCCATAGAGTACTATACCAAACAGTACTATAGAGTACTGCAGCATGTACTATATAATTCTGTAGTAAACTCTAGAATACTGTGGATTCTACAGTATACTGCAGACCACAAAAACACTCCAGTAAATACTATAGTAATGCTCGAAAAACACTCCAGTAAATACTATAGTAATGCTCGAAGAACACTCCAGTAAATACTATAGTAATGCTTGAAAAACACTCCAGTAAATACTATAGTAATGCTCGAAAAACACTCCAGTAAATACTATAGTAATGCTCGAAAAACACTCCAGTAAATACTATAGTAATGCTCGAAAAACACTCCAGTAAATACTATAGTAATGCTCAAAAAACACTCCAGTAAATACTATAGTAATGCTCGAAAAACACTCCAGTAAATACTATAGTAATGCTCGAAAAACACTCCAGTAAATACTATAATAATGCTCGAAAAACACTCCAGTAAATACTATAGTAATGCTCGAAAAACACTCCAGTAAATACTATAGTAATGCTCGAAAAACACTCCAGTAAATACTATAGTAATGCTCGAAAAACACTCCAGTAAATACTATAGTAATGCTCGAAAAACACTCCAGTAAATACTATAGTAATACTCGAAAAACACTCCAGTCCGCAAAAGCACAGCAGTAAATACTACAGTAATAGCCACAAAAAGACTACAGTGATACAATAGTATATACTACAGCATTTCATTTGCATATATTGTGCCACCCATAAGTAAGAAACCTACATGCCAAGTGTGTAAAAAGAATACAGTAAAAATATATTTGAACATGCATGAGAAAACTAATTCAACTCGCTCTTTGTTCTCACAGACATTTTATATAGACCCAGGATGGGTGTTTCACATGCCATTCGGATGAGTCAGGTACTTCGGCGTATCATTCGACAGCAGCCCCAGAGGCATTCTCACACAAAGCAGATAAATCATACCAAGGACACGCGATTGAGAGCATATGAGGGAACAGAGCAATCTTACAAAAACTAAGAGGAACAGGATGACCTGTCCCTTATTCAGGCCATATAAGATAACAAATGAAATTGCCCTCTTCCACAATCCCTACTTTTATGCTATCTCAGCATAACTAGTCCTGGTACTGGAGCTCTGTTGGTGCCAGGGGTTTCAGACTTCTCTGTCTGGGGGAAAGGGAAAGGGGGATACCTAGTCAGTTGTACAACTGAATGCCTTCAACTGAACTGTGTCTTCCGCATTTAACCCAACCCCTCTGAATCAGAGAGGTGCGGCGGGCTGCCTTAATCCACATCCACGTCTTCGGCGCAGTTCAGTCATTAGAATGTTCTGTCCCTCCTTTTCCAGAGGGGGAGCGGAGGGGACAGACAGGTAGACAGTACTGCTCACACTTTGGGTGAGAATCCTTTTGACACAAAAGCACATACAGCTAGTTACCAGTCCGTATACATCAGTATAGACCATATATTGTGTTCCCTGCAGGTTATAAAAAAGAGCAGATCCTCAGTCCTACCTACAGGTTATGGAAAATCAGCTCTTTAAGTATTTTGCAGTGATTGGAAACCGAGGCTTTCTGAAGTCTTCGGCACAGTCGTCAAATTGCGAAGAAGAACGGCTTTATTATCGGTTCACGATGCACATTAGTGGCATCTGCTGGTGAGCAATAAAAATCGGCGTATATTTTTTCCCCCCACTGTTTTCATCAAAAATCTGTGGCGCAGCGTTAAATTGTTGTCTTTCTTAGCCTATAATTAGTTGGAATACATGGTTTACGTCATGCTTCTGTTTTTTTGCATTCAAGTTTTATATTTAAAAACCATGGAATCTATGGCATTATTTAGGATGCTTAATACAGAAGCTGATACTATACTGAACAAAAATATAACTGCAACATGCAACCATTTCAACGATGTTACTGAGTTACAGTTAATATAAGGAAATCAGTGAATTCCTTCATTAGGCCCTAATCTATGGATTTCACATGACTGGGCCGGGGTGCAGCCATCGGGCCGGGGTGCAGCCACACTGGGAAGCCAGGCCCAGCCAAACAGAATGAGTTTTTCCACACAAAAGGCTTTTTTACCGACATAAATACTCGTCAGTTTCATCAGCTGTCCGGATGGCTGGTCTCAGATGATCCCACAGGTGAAGTAGCCAATTGTGGAGGTCCTGGGCTGGCGTGGTTACACCTGGTCTGCGGTTGTGAGGCCGGTTGGACATACTGCCAAATTTTCTAAAATGTCATTGGAGGTTGCTTATGGTAGAGAAATGAACATTTAATTATTTGGCAACAGTTCTGCTGGACATTCCTGCAGTCAGCATGCCAATTGCACACTCCCTCAAAATTGAGACATCTGTGGCGTTGTGTTGTGTGACAAAACTGCACATTTTAGTGGCCTTTTATTGTCCCCAGCACAAGGTGCACCTGTATAATGATCATGCTGATTAAACCACACTTGTCAGGTGGATGGAGTTTCTTTGCAAGGGGGAAATGCTAATTAACAGTGATGTAAACAAATTTGAGATAAATAAGCTTTTTGTGTGTACAAAACATTTATTTTATTTCAGCCCATGAAATCTCGGATCAACACTTTACACATTCTGTTTATATTTTTGTTCAGTATAAATAAAACTAATGATTTGAACAACAGTGCAGAAAGTGTGGTTTCACATAAAACAAATGTCAAAATAGTGTGCCTTGAACAGAATTCGAGCTCATGCCCTCACGTCACTGAATGTTCTATAGTCCCCTATTCCACCTGCTAAGCTACCAGTCAGGTGAAACTTTTTGTACAAAATCCTAACTATAATTGTAAATGCGGTGTCCAGTAGAGGTCAGTGTTTGAAAGCAGCTTGGAATCGAAGAAAGTACCGGACCACAGTGAAATCAGCAGAATCTCACATTTTGCAACACATGTTTGAAAAAGCATGTGATCAAATGAAGCTTTAGACCTCATTTTCAACTTACTTTCAAGTGATACACGCATCGGCACACTGCTTCGAAGTTAACTGCTTAGCTATTTCGACGCAAATTATAGGCAATTAGCAAGACACCCCCAATAAAGTAGTGGTTCTGCAGGTGGTGACCACAGACCACTTCTCAGTTCCTATGCTTCCTGGCTGATGTTTTGGTCACTTTTGAATGCTGGCGGTGCTTTCACTCTAATGGTAGCATGAGACGGAGTCTACAACCCAAACAAGTGGCTCAGGTAGTGCAGCTCATCCAGGATGGCACATCAATGCGAGCTGTGGCAAGAAGGTTTGCTGTGTCTGTCAGCGTGTCCAGAGCATGGAGGCGCTAGCAGGCCAGTACATCAGGAGACGTGGAGGAGGCCGTAGGAGGGCAACAACCCAGCAGCAGGACCGCTACCTCCGCCTTTGTGCTAGGAGGAGCAGGAGGAGCACTGCCAGAGCCCTGCAAAATGACCTCCAGCAGGCCACAAATGTGCATGTGTCTGCTCAAACGGTCAGAAACAGACTCCATGAGGGTGGTATGAGGGCTCGACGTCCACAGGTGGGGGTTGTGCTTACAGCCCAACACCGTGCAGGACGTTTGGCATTTGCCAGAGAACATCAAGATTGGCAAATTTGCCACTGGTGCCCTGTGCTCTTCACAAATGAAAGCAGGTTCACACTGAGCACATGTGACAGACGTGATAGAGTCTGGAGACGCCGTGGAGAACGTTCTGCTGCCTGCAACATCCTCCAGCATGACTGGTTTGGCGGTGGGTCAGTCATGGTGTGGGGTGGCATTTTTGGGGGGGGCCGCACAGCCCTCCATGTGCTCGCCAGAGGTAGCCTGACTGCCATTAGGTACCGAGATGAGATCCTCAGACCCCTTCTGAGACCATATGCTGGTGCAGTTGGCCCTGGGTTCCTCCTAATGCAAGACAATGCTAGACCTCATGTGGCTGGTGTGTGTCAGCAGTTCGTGCATGAGGAAGGCATTGATGCTATGGACTGGCCCGCCCGTTCCCCAGACCTGAATCCAATTGAGCACATCTGGGACATAATGTCTCGCGCCATCCACCAATGCCACGTTGCACCACAGACTGTCCAGGAGTTGGCGGATGCTTTAGTCCAGGTCTGGGAGGAGATCCCTCAGGAGACCATCCCCCACCTCATCAGGAGCATGCCCAGGCGTTGTAGGGAGGTCATACAGGCACGTGAAGGCCACACACACTACTGAGCCTCATTTTGACTTGTTTTAAGGACATTACATCAAAGTTGGATCAGCCTGTAGTGTGGGTTTCCACTTTAATTTCGAGTGTGACTCCAAATCCAGACCATGGGTTGATAAATTTGATTTCCATTGATAATTTTTGTGTGATTTTGTTGTCAGCACATTCAACTATGTAAAGAAAAAAGTATTTAATAAGAATATTTCATTCGTTCAGATCTAGGATGTGTTATTTTAGTGTTCCCTTTATTTTTTTGAGCAGTGTACATAAATATAATACATTTTTACAGTATCTGTGTCCCTCTTGGAGTCCAGGGGGTCCAATACCCTCATGGGTGAACTGGCTGAATATGCATTGTTAATGTAATCTGTATGCAAAAAGGACAAGCAGTATTGTGTTTTTAATATTCAACTATGTGCGATAGCTACAAACTCTTAATATTCATTGGGGAAAAAACACGTTATTAAAAAGTTGTTTTGGGGCTGATTCCAATGAAGTCATGCAAATACATTTTTTTTTCATTTTGCTATTGACTTCAGTCTAACGGACTGATTGCAAAGCTTTCAGGGCTGAACAATGTATTCTAAATGCCTATGTCTCATTAAAATGTTCCATTAGAAAGCGGCTCCCAGTGTGATCGCTACCTCACAAATTTGCTCATGAACCTGAAAATATTAGTAAGCCAACTAAGAGCGATTTAACCTTTCAATAACGCAGGGGGAAAATGTTGATTCTTCCCACAAAGTTGTTATGTGTTCACCATCGGGTGCTGGTGATGTTTATAAAGGTGCTCAATTAGCTTCATGCCTCCTCTTCTACCAGTCAGAACATTATAGGAGAACGAGTGGTTTGAAAGAGAGGAGAGAGAGATGACAGTTAAGTGTGTGACAGGCATGTCCAGCAAGGCCTGTGATTGTCATAGAGGGGAACAAAAGGCACGAGGGGAACAGAAAGGCATCTCTATGTTCCAGAGAGTCTTAGCTTCCCGGAACAGCTTATAGCCAAAATAGTTCAAACGCTAGAGACAAAATTCCTAGGGAGAAGTAAATAAATCCAACATGCCACATTGGATTCAGAAACCGCCAGAAGCTTCCGTTTCCCACAGGTAGAGTTTGATGAACTTGAAATTAGAGTGTGTAGTCCGGTCGTCCGGCCCTGCGCCTAGTATACGTAACTTGAAAATATATATGATCAGTTTACACAGCACCAGTGGCACACATTAGCCCACAACATACAATAGTATTCTAGTAACACATTCATACTGAGTGCATGTTGGGCACACTCCACTTTACATGTGCATACTGTGGAGGCATAACTACATGGACTCAGCCATGGGGAATAATCTCTGCATTCTTCATAATACATCACTCCTACTCTACCATCGCCATCACGCTGACATACTGCTAGTTACAGTTGAGTAATGTAGTTTATGAAAGTTCATTCCAGGCTGGTCGGGACGGCTCGTCTCTTTTCTTAATCTAGTAAACTCGTGTAATTCACATTTTGTCACGGCTGTCGTAAGAACTGGACCACGGCGCAGCGGATGTTGAGTTCCACATATTTGATTCAAAGAGAAACTTAAACAAAACAAAATATATCAATAAACAAACTAAACATGCACAAACACAAAACAATATCCCACAAACCCAGGTGGGAAAAATAGCTACTTAAATATGACCCCCAATTAGAGACAACGATACCAGCTGCCTCTAATTGGGAATCATACAAAAGACCAACATAGAAATTATAAACTAGAATAACCCCTAGTCACGCCCTGACCTACTACACCATAGAGAAACAAGGGCTCTCTATGGTCAGGGCGTGACACATTGCTTCCCATCTTACTCATCAGCATAGCAGGTATGTATTTATGTGGTAGTGGCCATAATGACACCTCATCAGCATAGCAAGTATTTATATGATAACGATTATAACACGACCTCATAACCATAAGCAGGTGTCTATGGTAATGGTTATAACTTTACCTCGTCAGCGTAGCATCACGTCATTCCTCCTCCTTGAACACTAGCAAGCGTGTGGAATGTCATTCACCTATTAGCTTCAGCCTATGAGCATGGCACACGAAGGCAATTTGACGAAGGTTGCCGATTTACCTATCGGCTCACTTGTGCAATGATCACTCTCCTTTCTTTCAACCCATTGGAATGAATCTAGGGGAGTACTAATATGTCACCTCAAAACCTTGTGTCTCCCACTTGCTGCTTCGCAGCAACGGTCTTCCAACGACTTTCCACCTCGAAACCACCAACGACTGAAGGCCCGTCATCGGATCCCCGTTCTCCCAGAGGGTTTCGATGCCAGCTGCCCCAGCATAGGGCAACCTGTCATCGGCATCTGGCTCTGAGGAGCATTCCTCTGGGACAAGGCCATACCCCAAACTATTCAATACAATTCCATAATGTATTCGGCCTCTGTTGTCATTCAGTCAAGCCTCGATTGAACTCTAGCGGCTGTAGACGTACAGTACATGTATAGAAGAGATGGGAATCGCATCACATCACAGAGCGAAGACAGCGGTATACTCAGAAAACAAATGGTTTACACACTTGGTTACATATCAATGTTATTATCCATTTGCCCTTACCTAGGAATCCTATCACATCACTGACAGACAGAGGGAATGTAGCATGGGTAGAGACCCCCGGGAGGACACAGGCAGCTAATACCACTGTCAGTCTCAGCGATGCCTCTGTCACTCAGTGCCTGCGCGTTCCGGGGGAGTAACCGTCTCGCTGTTCAAACGGTGTCGTAGGAGATTAGCCATTAGAAAGAGAGAATGTAGTGCTGTGACAGTGTTCAGATGGAGGGGTGGTTGGAAAACGAGAGAGCGAGAGACTCACTCTGACCTTATGATAACTGGGTAGTGAGTACACTAATAACTGATACCTCTGCAAGGAAAATACTGTCAAAGTGGATGGGACTCATTGTGAACTCGTGGTGAATTCTGTACTGGGGAGTATACAGTACCAGTCAAATGTTTTTATTTGGACTATTTTCTACATTGTAGAATAATCGTGACCACATCAAAACTATGAAATAACACAAGGAATCATGTAGTAACCAAAAAAGTGTTAAACAAATCAAATATATTTGAGATATGATATTCTTCAAAGTAGCCACTCTTTGCCTTGATGACAGCTTTGCACACTCTTGGCATTCTCTAAATTAACTTCATGAGATGGTCACCTGGAATGTATTTCAACTAACAGGTGTGCCTTGTTAAAAGGCTCCCGAGTGGTGCTGTGGTCTAAGGCACTGCATCTCAGTGCAAGAGGTGTAACTACAGTCCCTGGTTTGAATCCAGGCTGTGTCACATCTGGCTGTGATTGGGAGTCCCATTGGGCGGAGCACTGCTGGCCCAGTGTCGTCTGGGCCAATTGAAAAACCCTTGAACAAGTAGGTGTGTCCAGACTTTTGATTGGTACTATATATGCCGATAACACCGCCGGGAGGGAAAGAGTGGCACAGTCTATAGGTTGGTGGCACCTCCATTGGGGAAGACGGGCTCGTGGTAATGGCTGGAATGGTATCAAACACATCAAACACATGGTTTCCATGCCATTCCATTAGCTCTGTTCCGGCCATTATTATGAGCTGTCCTCCCCTCAGCAGCCTCCTGACTATAACTGACCCTACAATGCTGATGGACTGATGTCCTTCCTTGGGAGGAGGAAATCTCTAGGTATCACCCTGGATATACAACCCCTACAAACATCACGTGACACACATACAGGGAAGAACAGATTCACCCAAATAGATAGAACCCAGATATCTCTCTCCCACCTCAGTTGCATCCACTAAACCTCTCATTTCCCAGCCCAAGGTAACACAAGTTAAATGTGACCTTGGCATTTACATTAAGGTGACAGTGACACAGCTTAGTAAACACAGAGGGAGTTAACCCTGCTAATCTGGCCTTCATCGGTGAAAGGAGACCTTATTGCCTGTTGGGCCGTTATGCCATTAAATAGACTGTCAGTGAGGATACAGAGAAAAGAAGGGATGGAGGGATGAAATGAGGAAGAAAGAAAGAAAGAAAGAAAGAAAGAAAGAAAGAAAGAAAGAAAGAAAGAAAGAAAGAAAGAAAGAAAGAAAGAAAGAAAGAGAGGGAGGGAGGCATGGAAGTGCAATGGTCCCATCTCGTATGTAGCAGGATTAGACCAGGGAACAACAGAGGCTGGGGTATCTCTCTCTGCTCGACAGGTTCCTAATAGACGCTCTGAATGCAGACTCACACTGTGAAGCCGTGTTGGACGACTAATTGAAAAGTAATTACAACCCTCTCATCTCAATTACACACACACATCCAAATGTATTTGTATATATATATATATATATATATATATATATATATATATATATATATATATATGATGCTCCTGCAGTTAGCTGGAAGCCAGAGACAGGCTCATTTGATGCAGTTAGAAGTGAGGCGGAGGTGATGGCGTAGGGTTTGATTCCAGCCCTCCTCGCAGGTCTCACCCTCTCTGAGGTATTGTTAATTATAGGCTCAGACGTAACCGTGGGCTCTTCAGGCACAGCAAGGGGTCTTGCTCAAACATGGCTTCCCGACGCATGACATTTTCACCGCCGAGCTGATTTTTTAGGGAGGGGAGGAGGAGGTATCAAAGATATCAGGTTTGTGTTAGGTTACTGTGCCCTGAGTGACTCTGCTCTTTTTCTCTCTCTGCCTTTTCTCCCTCTATCTCTCCGCCTTTTCTCTCTCTCTCCGCCTTTTCTCTCTCTCTATCTCTCTTCGCCTTTTCTCTCTCTATCTCTCTCCGCCTTCTCCCTCTCTCTCTCCGCCTTTTCTCTCTCTCTCTCTCCGCCTTTTCTCTCTCTATCTCTCTCTGCCTTTACTCTCTCTCTCTCTCCGCCTTTTCTCTCTCTATCTCTCCGCCTTTTCTCTCTCTGTCCGCCTTTTCTCTCTCTATCTCTCTCCGCCTTTTCTCTCTCTCTATCTCTCTTCGCCTTTTCTCTCTCTATCTCTCTCCGCCTTTTCTCTCTCTCCGCCTTTTCTCTCTCTCTCCTTTTCTCTCTCTTTTCTCTCTCTATCTCTCTCTGCCTTTTCTCTATCTCTCCGCCTCTCTCTCCTCCGCCTTTTCTCTCTCTATCTCTCTTCTTTTCTCTCCTATCTCTCTCTCTCTCTCTCTCTCTCCGCCTTTTCTCTCTCTCTCTCTCCGCCTTTTCTCTCTCTATCTCTCTCTGCTTTACTCTCTCTCTCTCTCACCTTTTCTCTCTCTATCCTTTTTTTCTCTCTCTGTCCGCCTTTTCTCTCTCTATCTCTCTCCGCCTTTTCTCTCTCTCTATCTCTCTTCGCCTTTTCTCTCTCTATCTCTCTCCGCCTTCTCCCTCTCTCTCTCCGCCTTTTCTCTCTCTCTCTCTCCGCCTTCTCTCTCTCTCCGCCTTTTCTCTCTCTATCTCTCTCTGCCTTTTCTCTCTCTCTCTGCCTTTACTCTCTCTCTCTCCGCCTTTTCTCTCTCTATCTCTCCGCCTTTTCTCTCTCTGTCCGCCTTTTCTCTCTCTATCTCTCTCCGCCTTTTCTCTCTCTCTATCTCTCTTCGCCTTTTCTCTCTCTATCTCTCTTCTCCCTCTCTCTCTCCGCCTTTTCTCTCTCTCTCTCTCCGCCTTCTCTCTCTCTCCGCCTTTTCTCTCTCTATCTCTCTTTTTCTCTCTCTCTCCGCCTTTTCTCTCTCTCTACGCCTTTTCTCTCTCTCTCTCTCTCTGACTTTTCTCTCTCTCTCCACCTTTTCTCTCTCTCTCCGCCTTTTCTCTCTCTATCTCTCTCCGCCTTTTCTCTCTCTCTCTCTCCGCCTTTTCTCTCTCTCTCTCTCTCCGCCTTTTCTCTCTCTCTCTCCGCCTTTTCTCTCTCTCTCTCCGCCTTCTCTCTCTCTCTCAGCCTTCTCTCTCTCTCCGCCTTTTCTCTCTCTCTCTCTCTCTCCGCCTTTTCTCTCTCTCTCTCTCTCTGCCTTTTCTCTCTCTCTCTCTCCGCCTTTTCTCTCTCTCTCCACCTTTTCTCTCTCTCCGCCTTTTCTCTCTCTCTCCGCCTTTTCTCTCTCTCTCTCTCCCACCTTTTCTCTCTCTCTCTCTCTCTTCCTTCTCTCTCTCTCCGCCTTCTCTCTCACTCTCTCTCTCTCCGCCTTCTCTCTCTCTCCGCCTTTTCTCTCCCTCTCTGCCTTTTCTCTCTCTCCGCCTTTTCTCTCTCTCTCTCTGCCTTTTCTCTCTCTCTCTCTCCGCCTTTTCTCTCTCTCTCTTTCTGCCTTTTCTCTCTCTATCGCTCTCCGCCTTTCTCTCTCTCTCTCTCTCTCTCTCCCGCCTTTTCTCTCTCTCTCCGCCATTCTCTCTCTCCCTTCTCCCTCTCTCTCTCTGCCTTTTCTCTCTCTCTCTCTCGCCTTTTCTCTCTCTATCTCTCCTTCTCTCTCTCTCTCTCTCCACCTTTTCTCTCTCTCCTCCTTCTCTCTCTCTCTCTCTCTCTCTCTCTCTCTCTCTCCGCCTTCTCTCTCTCTCCGCCTTTTCTCTCTCTATCTCTCTAACCTTTTCTCTCTCTCTCTCTCCGCCTTCTCTCTCTCTCCGCCTTTTCTCTCTCTCTCTCTGCCTTTTCTCTCTCTCTCTGCCTTTTCTCTCTCTCCGCCTTTTCTCTCTCTATCTCTCCGCCTTTTCTCTCTCTATCCGCCTTTTCTCTCTCTATCCGCCTTTTCTCTCTCTATCTCTCTCCGCCTTTTCTCTCTCTCTATCTCTCTTCGCCTTTTCTCTCTCTATCTCTCTCCGCCTTCTCCCTCTCTCTCTCCGCCTTTTCTCTCTCTCTCTCCGCCTTTTCTCTCTCTATCTCTCTCTGCCTTTTCTCTCTCTCTCTCTCTCCGCCTTTTCTCTCTCTATCTCTCCACCTCTATCTCCTCTCTATCTCTCTCCGCCTTTTCTCTCTCTCTATCTCTCTTCGCCTTTTCTCTCTATATCTCTCTCCACCTTCTCCCTCTCTCTCTCCGCCTTTTCTCTCTCTCTCTCCGCTTTCTCCCTCTCTCTCTCCGCCTTTTCTCTCTCTATCTCTCCGCCTTCTCTCTCTCTCTCCGCCTTTTCTCTCTCTATCTCTCTCCGCCTTTTCTCTCTCTCTCCGCCTTTTCTCTCTCTCTCTCTGACTTTTCTCTCTCTCCGCCTTTTCTCTCTCTCTCCGACTTTTCTCTCTCTATCTCTCTCCGCCTTTTCTCTCTCTCTCTCTCTCCGCCTTTTCTCTCTCTCTCTCTCCGCCTTCTCTCTCTCTCCGCCTTTTCTCTCTCTATCTCTCTCCGCCTTTTCTCTCTCTCTCACCTTTTCTCTCTCTCTCTATATTCTCAGTCAGCTCTCTCTATCTCTCTCCGCCTTTTCTCTATCTCTCTCCGCCTTTTCTCTCTCTATCTCTCTCCGCCTTTTCTCTCTCTCTCTCTCTCTCTCTCTCTCTCTCTCTCTCTCTCTCTCCGCCTTCCTCTCTCTCTCTCTCTCAATCTATATTCTCAGTCAGCCTTCTCTCTCTCCGCCTTCTCCCTCTCTCTCTCCCTCCGCCTTTTCTCTTCTATCTCTCTCTGCCTTTTTCTCTCTCTCTCTCTCTTTTCTCTCTCTCTCCACCTTTCTCTCTCTCCGCCTTTTCTCTCTCTCCGTCAGCCTTCTCTCTCTCTCTCTCCGCCTTTTCTCTCTCCTCTCCGCCTTTTCTCTCTCTCCGCCTTCTCTCTCTCTCTCTCTTTCTGCCTTTTCTCTCTCTCTCTCCGCCCTTCTTTCTGCTCCTCTCTATCGCTCTCCGCCTTTTCTCTCTCTCTCTCTCCGCCTTTTCTCTCTCTCTCTCTCTCCTTTTCTCTCTCTCCTCTCTCTCCCTTTTCTCTCTCTCCTCCTTCTCTCTCTCTCTCTCTCTCTCTCTCTCTCTCTCTCTCTCTCTCTCCGCCTTCTCTCTCTCTCCGCCTTTTCTCTCTCTATCTCTCTAACCTTTTCTCTCTCTCTCTCTCCGCCTTCTCTCTCTCTCCGCCTTTTCTCTCTCTCTCTCTGCCTTTTCTCTCTCTCTCTGCCTTTTCTCTCTCTCCTCTCTCCTTTTCTCTATATTCTCAGTCAGCATCTCTCTCCGCCTTTTCTCTCTCTATCTCTCTTCTCTTTCTCTCTCTATCTCTCTCGCCTTCTCCTCTCCTCTCCCCTTTTCTCTCTCTCTCTCCGCCTCTCTCTATCTCTCTCTGCCTTTCTCTCTCTCTCTCTCTCCGCCTTTTCTCTCTATCTCTCCACCTTTTCTCTCTCTATCCGCCTCTCAGTCATATCTCTCTCCGCCTTCTCCCTCTCTCCCTCCGCCTTTTCTCTCTCTCTCTCGCTTTCTCCCTCTCTCTCTCCGCCTTTTCTCTCTCTATCTCTCCGCCTTCTCTCTCTCTCCCCTTTTCTCCTCTCTCTCCGCCTTTTCTCTCTCTCTCCGCCTTTTCTCTCTCTCTCTCTGACTTTTCTCTCTCTCCGCCTTTTCTCTCTCTCTCTCTCTCTCTCCCTTCTCTCTCTCTCTCCGCCTTTTCTCTCTCTATCTATATTCTCAGTCAGCGTGCCTCTCTCCGCCTTTTCCTCCTCTCCGCCTCTCTCTCTCCGCCATCTATCTCTCTCTGCCTTTTCTCTCTCTATCTCTCTCCGCTCTCTCTCTCTCTCTCTCTCTCTCTCTCTCTCTCTCTCTCTCTCTCTCTCTCCGCCTTCTCTCTCTCTCTCAGTCTCTCTCTCTCAGCCTTCTCTCTCTCTCCGCCTTCTCCCTCTCTCTCTCCCTCCCGCCTTTTCTCTCTCTATCTCTCTCCGCCTTTTTTCTCTCTCTCTCTCCGCCTTTTCTCTCTCTCTCTCCAGTCTTCTCTCTCTCTCTCCGCCTTCTCTCTCTCTCTCTCTCCGCCTTCTCTCTCTCTCTCTCTCTCCCCTTTTCTCTCCCTCCGCCTTTTCTCTCTCTCTCCGCCTTTTCTCTCTCTCTCTTTTCCGCCTTTTTCTCTCTCTCTCTCTTTCCGCCTTTTCTCTCTCTCTCTTTCTGCCTTTTTCTCTCTCTATCGCTCTCCACCTTTTCTCTCTCTCTCTCTCCGCTTAATTTCTCTCTCTCTCTCTCCCCTTTCTCTCTCTCTCCGCCATTCTCTCTCTCTCCTTCCTCCTCTCTCTCCTCCCGCCTCTCTCTCTCTGCCTTTTCTCTCTCTCTCTCTCTCCTATTCTCTCTCTATCTCTCTCCTATTTCTCTCCGCTCTCTCTCTCTCTCTCTCTCTCTCCTCCCTATCTCTCTCTCTCCTCTCTCTCTCTCTCTCTCTCTCCTCCTTCTCTCTCTCTCAGCCTTCTCTCTCTCTCAGCCTTCTCTCTCTCTCCGCCTTCTCCCTCTCTCTCTCCCTCCGCCTTTTCTCTCTCTCTCTCTCTGCCTTTTCTCTCTCTCTCTCTCCGCCTTTTCTCTCTCTCTCTCCACCTTTTCTCTCTCTCCGCCTTTTCTCTCTCTCTCCGCCTTTTCTCTCTCTCTCCCCCTTTTCTCTCTCTCTCTCTCTGCCTTCTCTCTCTCTCCCCCTTCTCTCTCTCTCTCTCTCTCCGCCTTCTCTCTCTCTCTCTCTCTCCCCGCCTTTTCTCTCCCTCTCCACCTTTTCTCTCTCTCCGCCTTTTCTCTCTCTCTCTCTTTCCGCCTTTTCTCTCTCTCTCTCTTTCCGCCTTTTTCTCTCTCTATCGCTCTCCGCCTTTTCTCTCTCTCTCTCTCCGCCTTCTCCCTCTCTCTCTCTGCCTTTTCTCTCTCTCTCTCTCCGCCTATTCTCTCTCTATCTCTCTCCGCCTTTTCTCTCTCTCTCTCTCTCCACCTCTCTCTCTCCTCCTCTCTCTCTCTCTCTCTCTCTCTCTCTCTCTGCCTTTTCTCTCTCTCTCTCTCCGCCCTCTCTCTCTTTCTCCCCCCCTTTTCTCTCTCTCCGCCTTTTCTCTCTCTCTCCACCTTTTCTCTCTCTCTCTCTCTGCCTTCTCTCTCTCTCCGCCTTCTCTCTCTCTCTCTCTCTCTCCATTCTCTCTCTCTCTCTCCGCCTTTTCTCTCCCTCTCCGCCTTTTCTCTCTCCGCCTTTTCTCTCTCTCTCTCTTTCCGCCTTTTCTCTCCTCTCTTTCGCCTTTTCTCTCTCTCTCTCTTCTGCCTTTTCTCTCTCTATCTCCGCCTCTCTCTCTCTCTCCGCCTTTTCTCTCTCTCTCTCTCCGCCTTTTCTCTCTCTCTCCACGCCTCTCTCTCTCTCCTCTCCGCCTTCTCCTCTCTCTCTCTGGCCTATTCTCTCTCTATCTCTCTCCGCCTTTTCTCTCTCTCTCTCTCCACCTCTCTCTCTCTCCTCTCTCTCTCTCTCTCTCTCTCTCTCTCTCTCTCTCTCTCTCTCTCTCTCTCTCTCTCTCTCTCTCTCTCTCTCTCTGCCTTTTCTCTCTCTCTCTGCCTTCTCTCTCTCTCTCCGCCTTCTCTCTCTCTCTCCGCCTTTTCTCTCTCTCTCTCCGCCTTTTCTCTCTCTCTCCGCCTTTTCTCTCTCTCTCTCCGCCTTTTCTCTCTCTCTCTTCTCTCTCTGCCTTCTCTCTCTCTCTCTCCGCGTTTTCTCTCTCTCTGCCTTTTCTCTCTCTCTGCCTTTTCTCTCTCTCTCCGCCTTTTCTCTCTCCACCTTTTCTCTCTCTCTCTCTGCCTTTTCTCTCTCTCTCTCTGCCTTTTCTCTCTCTCTCTCTGCCTTTTCTCTCTCTCTCTCTGCCTTTTCTCTCCTCTCCGCCTTTTCTCTCTCCACCTTTTCTCTCTCTCTCTCCGCCTTTTCTCTCTCTCTCTCTGCCTTTTCTCTCTCTCTCTGCCTTTTCTCTTTCTCTATCCGCCTTTTCTCTTTCTCTCTCTGTTTTCTCTTTCTCTATCCGCCTTTTTCTTTTTCTCTCTCCGTCTCTCTCTCTTTCTCTCTGCCTTTTCTCTCTCTCTCCGCCTTTTCTCTCTCTCCGCCTTTTCTCTCTCTCTCTCTCTCACGTTTTCTCTCTCTGCCTTCTCCCTCTCTCTCTCCGCCACCTTTTTCTCTCTCTCTGCCTTCTCTCTCTCTCCGCCTTCTCTCTCTCTCTCTCTCTCTCTGCCTTTTCTCTCTCTCTGCCTTTTCTCTCTCTCTCTGCCTTCTCTCTCGCCCTCTATATTCTCAGCCAGCGTGCCATTCCTCCCCTCTCTCTCTCCGTCTATATTCTCAGTCATCGTGCCATTCCTCCCCTCTCTCTCACCCTCTATATTCTCAGTCAGCGTGCCATTCCTCCCCTCTCTCTCCCTCTATATTCTCAGTCAGCGTGCCATTCCTCCCCTCTCTCTCCCAATCTATATTCTCAGTCAGCATGCCCTTCCTCCCCTCTCTCGCCATCTATATTCTCAGTCAGCATGCCATTCCTCCCCTCTCTCTCGCAATCTATATTCTCAGTCAGCATGCCCTTCCTCCCCTCTCTCTCGCAATCTATATTCTCAGTCAGCATGTCCTTCCTCCCCTCTCTCTCGCCATCTATATTCTCAGTCAGCGTGCCCTTCCTCCCCTCTCTCTCGCCATCTATATTCTCAGTCAGCGTGCCCTTCCTCCCCTCTCTCTCGCAATCTATATTCTCAGTCAGCATGCCATTCCTCCCCTCTCTCTCGCAATCTATATTCTCAGTCAGCATGCCCTTCCTCCCCTCTCTCTCGCCATCTATATTCTCAGTCAGCGTGCCCTTCCTCCCCTCTCTCTCGCCATCTATATTATCAGTCAGCGTGCCATTCCTCCCCTCTCTCTCGCCCTCTATATTCTCAGCCAGCGTGCCATTCCTCCCCTCTCTCTCTCCGTCTATAATCTCAGTCATCGTGCCATTCCTCCCCTCTCTCTCACCCTCTATAATCTCAGTCATCGTGCCATTCCTCCCCTCTCTCTCGCAATCTATATTCTCAGTCAGCGTGCCCTTCCTCCCCTCTCTCTCACCGGCTATATTCTCAGTCAGCATGCCCTTCCTCCCCTCTCTCTCGCCGTCTATATTCTCAGTCAGCGTGCCATTCCTCCCCTCTCTCTCGACGTCGATATTCTCAGTCAGCATGCCATTCCTCCCCTCTCTCTCACCGGCTATATTCTCAGTCAGCATGCCCTTCCTCCCCTCTCTCTCACCGGCTATATTCTCAGTCAGCATGCCATTCCTCCCCTCTCTCTCACCGGCTATATTCTCAGTCAGCATGCCCTTCCTCCCCTCTCTCTCGCCGTCTATATTCTCAGTCAGCGTGCCATTCCTCCCCTCTCTCTCGACGTCGATATTCTCAGTCAGCATGCCATTCCTCCCCTCTCTCTCACCGGCTATATTCTCAGTCAGCGTGCCATTCCTCCCCTCTCTCTCGACGTCGATATTCTCAGTCAGCGTGCCATTCCTCCCCTCTCTCTCGACGTCTATATTCTCAGTCAGCGTGCCATTCCTCCCCTCTCTCTCACCGGCTATATTCTCAGTCAGCGTGCCATTCCTCCCCTCTCTCTCACCGGCTATATTCTCAGTCAGCATGCCATTCCTCCCCCCTCTCTCGCCGGCTATATTCTCAGTCAGCGTGCCATTCCTCCCCCTCTCTCGCCGGCTATATTCTCAGTCAGCATGCCATTCCTCCCCCCTCTCTCGCCGGCTATATTCTCAGTCAGCATGCCATTCCTCCCCCCTCTCTCGCCGGCTATATTCTCAGTCAGCGTGCCATTCCTCCCCCCTCTCTCGCCGGCTATATTCTCAGTCAGCGTGCCATTCCTCCCCCCTCTCTCGCCGGCTATATTCTCAGTCAGCGTGCCATTCCTCCCCCCTCTCTCGCCGGCTATATTCTCAGTCAGCATGCCATTCCTCCCCCCTCTCTCGCCGGCTATATTCTCAGTCAGCATGCCATTCCTCCCCTCTCTCTCGACGTCTATATTCTCAGTCAGCGTGCCATTCCTCCCCTCTCTCACCGGCTATATTCTCAGTCAGCGTGCCATTCCTCCCCTCTCTCACCGGCTATATTCTCAGTCAGCATGCCATTCCTCCCCCCTCTCTCGCCGGCTATATTCTCAGTCCGCGTGCCATTCCTCCCCCCTCTCTCGCCGGCTATATTCTCAGTCAGCATGCCATTCCTCCCCCCTCTCTCGCCGGCTATATTCTCAGTCAGCATGCCATTCCTCCCCCCTCTCTCGCCGGCTATATTCTCAGTCAGCATGCCATTCCTCCCACCTCTCTCTCATCGCCTTTTCTCCCTCCACACCCTCCTCTCTCCTCCCTCTCTCTCATTTCCACCTCCCTAGAATTCTTCAAATTAAATCCAATGTTATTGGTCACATGCACATATTTAGCAGATGTTATTGTGGGTGTAGCGAAATGCTTCAGTCACTCAGGGCACAATTTTGGGAGCTGCCTCCCCACCTCCATATTAACACTTCAGCAAACAGTGTAATCTCCTTTATTCCAGACTCTCCCTCCCTGTCTCCCTTTACTTCTTTCCCTTTCTCCCCTGTCTCCTTCACTCTTTCCTGTCATCTCTTTCCATACATTCTCTCCTGTTCCCTCTCCCCACACACCCCTCCTCTCTCTCCTACTCTATGCTTGTCCCTACCCCTGTCCCTTCCTGTCCTCACACTCGCTCGCTTTAAAGTAATGCAGGCAGTAGGAGCTTGACCGGATTTACTTTTATTGCATTTTAATACCTTCACATCCCCGTTCCCGTCCACCTCCTTCTCTTTCC